>NW_009632845.1:0-12675 GCF_000690535.1 Cariama cristata | reverse complement strand
AAGAGCGTCTGATATTAAGTCAATTATATACCTTAATGTTATTGTTTGGTTGCCCCCCTCACAGAATTATATGGTGTCTCATTTGTTCATTTTGTGCAAATTAGCAATTATTTATTGCAGTGATACTACTAGGCAACCCAGGTAGGGTTGGTATTATTAAAACTCTGGCACAACCTTGCCCATGTTGCCATGATTGATATCAACATGAAGATCATCGTGCTTTGATAATTAGTCCTCTTGAAATGAGGACTCTATACTTGGTCTCCCCCTGCACTTTTTTTATGCATCTCTCTGAAAGGAATCAACATATGGGTGAGACGATAAATCCTCCATGTGGTTTTGATAAAGATGGCTTGTTTTAATGAGGGTGACTTTTTGTGCTGCCTAACAAAAGAGGCTCTTTCTTGTTAGAAGGACAGAGGAGTTCAGCAAATTCCCCTGTGCTGCACCTCAGTTATTCCTTAAAATTGGCATAAATGTAGCCTTCATTTAGTTCTAACAGGCTTTCATCCTCCTTGGCCCAGACACAAACAAGACTTACACTGGGGCTTGGTGTACTGATGAGATTTGAATGCATTATGCATAAGAAGGTGCGGTAATGGAGCTGCCTGGCTGACTGGGAGGGAGAAAGAGATATCTGGGGTAGTGCTGCAATGCCCGTCTCTCCCTGGACACTTATGGGAGCTGAGCTGTTGGTTTGATTAGAGATCACTTGAATGCAGCTCGATTTTGTGAGCTGGAAATGCAACTGCCTGTTAGGACGTAGGCAAAGACCTGGTTCTGAGGACATTCAATGTTTTTGTGCTGGCTTCAGCAAGGTGGAGCACTCTTGTACCGCAATCTGAGCTGCCTTACAGACGTGTAAATACTGCAAAAGGCCAGGCATTTCCATGATAATCCTCCAGATTTCTACCAAGAAAACTGGGATGAGAATCAGGCCTTTTAAATTGCTCCCTTTGCCTGTTTGCTATTCTGGGAAGCTATTGTTCTCAAAGGGACATCTTTAAAGCAAAAGCTGGTAGAATAATTTATTTGCGAGTAATTTATTCAGTGATTGATGGGAAAAGCTGCTGAATAAATAATTCACTGAATGCTAATGGAACATCAGAGATGGTCGAATAATGAAAATGTTTATTTGCAAATAATTTATTCAAAGAAAAATGCTGAAATGTATCAGCTCAATTATTCTTGGTGAATAATCCAGCCATTCCTACCCAGCCCACTGTGACATGTCGTACAAAGACGCTCTTTTCAACAAAATGAAAACTCCAGGTAGCTAAGCCATGTTTGCTCCAAGTGAGGAACTCTGATCTTCTGCTTTCCAGCAAGAGTAGTCATGAGAAGAAGTTTGGATAAGAAAGTCGTCAAACTCAAGGTCGAGCCCTAACTCTAATCATGATGGCAGTTTTGTATGGTTGGCCTCGTTCACCCCTTGTTTATTGTTATTATTAGCAGCAGCTTTAACATCTGAAATCCTGTCCATAAGTCTAAGCTTTGCCCTTTTTTTCTGAACAGTGCAGGACGTGTCCATCCTCTCTCTGGGACGAGCAGTGCCATTGCTCCCAAGGAGCACGGTCGCCATGCTGGGGTTGCTGTGGCAGAGGAGGGGTTTCCTCCGATGACAGACCTGGAGCCCTGGGAAGCTCCAGGCTGTCCCTCTGAGAATTCAGGTGATCAGAAGCGGCCGTGAAAGAGTTGGAAGGAGGCAATACATAGTTTATAAAAGCATGGACTTGGAAGAGAGTCCTGATGTTTCACAGCACCATGTGGATGATAAGGAAATCTAGCATCAGGGCCACTTGTTGTGCATCTTTCTGTAGTCTGGATCACTGAGCTCTTTGAGACCTACCAGTGATTAACTGATCATTTAGCACAGACTTCCCCCGCAGGAGACTGGGGAGATTTTTTAAAGATGTGCTCTGAAGACTTAAATTCTAAATCTGCACTGACTACAGCAAAATAAATAAATTAACTAAAGCCAAACTCCCTACTAGAACTTTTGTCACTGATCTCTCTTGTTTGGCAGATGTTTAGAAGATCGCAAGCTTGGGGTCCCCAGGCAGGAGACCCTGCGTGGAGCAGGTACTGCAGGCATCACGGTCCTCAGCTGTTCCATTTGCCAGAGGACATCTTGCTTGCTTGCATGCAGCTGTACAATGGGTCTCAGGTGCTCCTGGAAAATTGAAGTGATTTTGTGCTGATACTGGAGCTAATACCAGAAAAATCTAAATTACATTTTAAAAGGAATCTACCCTTTTATCTTTTAACCTTAGGCCTCTCCCTCTCATGCAGAAAAATCAATCTTGGCTAATCTACTGACCAAGTAAAAGTAAAAAGAGGAACCCGTATAAACATGTACTTTATCTTCTTTAAAATATTTTTTACAGAGAAGCTTAGCAAAACATCCAAAGCTTTCTCATAGGTCTTAGAAGAAAACCCCGTTCACCTGAATAGACCCATCATTACTCTTGAGGGAGAGCTTTGGGAAGAAACAGTAGATAGATCCTCCCCAGCTATCTGGGTGTTTGAGAAAACTCTACAGCAAGGACCCCACCTGCCAGCTCTACCTGCTCTCCTCTTCAGAGCCAGCTGGGTTCCTAAAGCCCTGCCGCAGACACAGCTGTGGTGAGTTAGCGAGTGGGCAATCACCTGGGGTCAGGGAGCAGAGCAACCCAGCAACACGGGCTGTGTTGCTGCTTGCTGGAGGGTTTGGTATTAGCTGCAGGAAAGGTTGTTATCATTACTTTAATTTTTTTTTAATGATTTATCTATTTTAAGTGTAGTGGCTAGCACTCATGGCAAGAAAAACTCTTTCTGCAGAAGCTCTGTAACCAGCAACCTGGGCTTCATCAGAAGCCATCAGGGATGTGGCTGTATCAGAAAAGACACAGTCTGTGCAACAGCAGTGCAAAGGTAAGCTTTGCTCAGCCTCCTGTCTTCCAGAAATCCCCTGTTTTCCTGATGCATTTTTCCTATTTCTTCTATCTCTTCTTGTCTGGTTTTGTGAGCATTAGGCAGGATTTATAACCAGGAAAATACATGACCCTCTAAGAGTGTAACTCTTTGGCACTCTGCTGTCCTGCCCTTTCTGGATTAAAAGGGGAGGTCAGGGACAATTTGACTTTTTGGCTTTACTTTTTATTTTTAAAGCTGTTCTTAACCTCTAATCAGATGTGGAGTTGGGCCTTGGGCCAAGACTGGAATTGGTATATCTCTTGTGCAAAGTGTTCTGCTTGTGCCGGGCTTTCACAGTCTAAAAACAACCCCTCAATTTTTGTTAACTGCGCAGTACTGCAATCTCAGGTGCAGATCAGGTCATCTTGCCCATCCCTCACTGCTTTATCATCTTGTTTTCTCCATTTCCTCCTGTGATATATTGAAGTAAGCGACATTTTCAAGAGCAGGAACACTAAATCATGTATGCTCTGTGTATGCATAATCTGGAGTATCTGGTCCAGAATGCTAACGAGGGCATGCTGGCAAAAAGAAATTGCAAGAGAGACCTTGGAGTCTGCTGGGACGTACTGAGCAAGAGACAGGAGAAATTGCACCATTTTCTCTTAGTAATGGTACTCCATTTGCTCCTCTAAATAACTTAATTCTCTCTCTATGGAGCCAGATTAACCAGCCAGAGATCAGGGTCTGGCATAGTTGAGGGGCTGCAAAACTCTCAGTGGAGTTGAGTTAAGCTCTAGGTGACTTATGGGCAAAGTATGGTAGGACAGGGAGTAGTAAAAAAACCAAACAACAAACAAAATCCAAAAGGATGCGTAGATGTGAAGAGTCCCATGTAAAATAATCAAAAATACTAGTGGCTGAACTGTAGAGACTTTAGATCTCATGACACTCATCTCAGACCCTAACTTGTAAGTCCTTGCTACCTTTCATAAGTCTTTCTGATCAGCCAGGGCTGCCGGGCACTTCAGCTACGGCAATAGCATTCATCCAGCGTGCCGGAGGCAGGTGAAAAAGGCCTGTGTCTGTGCATTGGGTCTATGGCTCCCCTGAGAATCCATAGCAAACTTAATTTTGAGCCAGATTTCCATCATCTTTGCACTACCCTACCTAAATCTAAAAATAATGTAGCTGTGCTAAGAACCTGCCATTATATTTTCTTTGTGATTACACCCATCCACATCAGAACCAGTTCAGAGTTGTTTTATTCTCCAAATTTCTGGCTGTATTAGCACTGTCAGAATCCCTGATGTATCCCCTTGCAGGGAGTCTAAATGCTTGTCAGTGCCTTACTTTGCATTTTTGTTCTGGGTTCAAAGCTGATAGCACTGCTGAACGGAAATCTTTTCTCTGGATGCTGATAGAAATGTAAGAGAAATCTCATTTTAAAAAAAGTGTAAAAGGACCATAAAAATAAGTCTTTCACTAAGCTGATCAACTCAGCCTCTTTATACCGAAAAGGATTCAGAATGAGAAGATGATAATACAGGCTTTAGTTTGTGGGAAATGAATTAAAAAGGCGGTATTTGAAAGAACTATTTCATTTGGGTGTTTCACTGGCATATAACGAGCTACTATAGTTATACTGCAGCAAGCTAAAATATTATTTAGAAGTTAATTCATATTTTTAGCATATAATCTCTAATTAACTTGCTGTAGTTATCTTGTTAAATGTCAATTAAATCTCAGAGCATTTTTCAAAGGTTTCCTGTATTCATAAAATGTAATTTTACTGCTATTGCTCATGTAGCCCTTATTACTTGTATAATCTACAGCTAAATATATCTTTTTCATACTAATTATACATCACTAAATGCTATATTGATAATCAGTAATTGATTTAGCACAATGAATTGTCATGTTACCTCTTCAAATGTCAACCTTAAGTATTTTGAATTAAAAGTTCTGGCCACAACTTTTGGTTGTAGTTGAGGTTTGCTGCCACACTTGTACCTGGGTAGAAGGGTTGATCCACCGAAGCTGTGGTCCCGGAGGGCAGGACCGGCCTGGATGTGCTCCCGAGTGCTGCCATCAGACTCCTCTCTGGCACAAGGTCTTTGCGGCCGAGGGTGCTGATGCCGCGGGGTGCGGTGCTGGCTTGGATGGTGCACGGTGTGGTGTGCAGGTGCGTCTGACGCTGCAACCTGCAAAACGTAGGAAGTCTCAGAAAAGCTCGGATGGCTCTGCTGACAAGAAATGAGGACAAAATGGGTTGAAAAGTCGTTTGTCACAAAAAAAGGAAAGAGGCAGGAGAAGACTTTAAAAGTTCATCCTCAGACTTCCTAAAGGGGAAGACAGTCAAACTCTTTTTGAAAGAAAAACCTCCCAGATAATCTAGTGAAGGATTACCATCCTTTTTTTTTGCACTGATACCAGAATAAAAGGCAAAGGTTGGTGTCCTCATTGCTGCAAACAATTTCTCCTTGTCCCCGGTTTTGTTTTCACACTAGCTTGTGTCTGTAGGACTGTGTGGAGCAGGGTTGTGTTGAGATTGTAAGGTGCCGTGGGTCACCTTGTCACATCTTCCAAAGCACTAGCTTGGCTCCATGGCTGAGTAGCATTGTCCTCCCTCTTCTGAGGCAGGATGAATTACACCTAAACAATTAGCAGAAAATACCTGAAACCCCAATTAACTGTGATCTGTAACTGTGATGGTCCAGATGGAAAAAGGGAGTGGGGGGAAAAAAAGACAGAGAAGCTGGGAAGGCCTTAATTAGATTTGCACATTTGCTGCCCAGCAGTAACTTGGTGCAAATATTATTCCCAGTCTCTCTCAGCCTGTCTCCAGTCTCAGCTAGCCTCTGCTCCTCCTCCCTTCCCCCTCACTGTCTGAATAATATTTACTGGTACATCAATGTTATTTGGAGTTTGGATCTTCCGTGTCCCTTGCCAGATTCATATGTGTCTGTGTTGATATTGATGTTATTCAAACAATGATCATCTTCTTCCCTTGTCAGTTTATATTGCGTGTTTCACATAGCACAATTTTAGCAAACGAGCATCATCTTCTGCTTTTTTCCCATTTCTGTTGTTTTTTTCTTTTTGCTAGAAGTGGTATTTAAATTAAACCATGCGTTGCTTTTTTTTTCTTCACTCTTGTGTTTCCTAAGGCAACAAATTTTATGGATCTGGGAAACAGAATCAATATGAAGTTGGATTGTCCTTATGAGATCCTCTTAATATCCCAGGAGGCCAGGCTTTGTACATCAGGATTAAGAAAAGGGAAAATTACCAAGGACAGGATTCTTTGGAGGGCTGTTTGTGTGCATATCATAGACAAATATTGAAATGTGGAAAACATAATCCAGGAGTTTGTGTAGCTTTAATTGAAACCGTTTGTAACCTTCATTCTCTTAAACGACACTTTTTATCTTCCTTGCGTTCGTATGGCGGGTTCTACTGCACACTGAATTCATAAAATATACAGAAATTCAGTGTTCTTTGGAGAAAATTCATATCCAGTGATGGGGGAGAGATGGCAATTCGAATAACACTAGGTGATATAAAAGCGAACCTATTATTCAGGATGCTAAAGCTTTCTAAAAAGCAGTGTGGCCACTACCAGGTAATTTACATTTTGCATGAAGATAGATTCTCCAAAAGTACATGAAAGGCTTGCTTAATTCTGAGTAACTTTTATTGATATATTGAAGACAAAATTTTCCAGCTCGTTCACAGCATTCCCTGTCTGGGGAAATGTGTTTGCTTCAGCTGTGCTCACAATTATTCCATGATATTGTTGGTTTCATAACTGAGCTCTCTTCGCCAGAGTTCATTAGAAATAAAAACTTAATTGAATTAGGACAGTTACCCATGCGGGAGCAATTAGAAGTGGCAGAAATATTCTTTCCGAGAAGACAGTTTTGCTTATTCTCCAGGAACGAGGGAGCTTTCTTTGCCCAGTTGCTTACCACGGGTGCTCCTGCTGCCCTGCCAGTTTGTTGCTCCGATTTTTCTGTTGATTCTCCTCTGTTCCCTTCTCCCTTTGCATTTGGTTGGCCTCCTATTTTTGAACTTGATGGTTGTTTTTCTTTTTCCTCTGGCAAACTGCTTCATCAACTGAGTTGGTATTGCTTTTATGCTGTAATTTTCATTATGTCAGTGGCTGGCTTCACCTCCCCTGTCAGTTTGTGTCACTTCTGCGGGGTGGACAGGCTCGCTGCAGCAGCACCGCTCGCCTTTCCTCATCAGTTTGTATCACTTCCTTATAAATATTGATCCATTGTGAGCAGCAGTCTCCCAATTTTCTGTCCAACTGTTCCATAGTCTAATCCTTAATATTAAGTATTTGCAGTGTTTTCAGTGAAATTAATTCCAGTTTATGCCAGCCATGGTGAGTGCTCTTTGTGTGAAGTGGGAACATCCCGAGTCAGGATGAGTCCTCATCTTTAGGTGTATTTAGCAGTCTGTAGAAGGCTGTTCCCATCTCCCTTTAAAATACTCCAGTGTTCCTGCAGAAGGCCTTTCACCAGGGCAGTGCACCTCCCTGTTAGCGCCGTAGATGAAGCAGAAATCTGCAGTAGAGATGGGTGGAAGAAGAGACAAGGATATTTGGTGAGGCCTATGCAGATTGAGATGGAAGTGACAGGGAATCTGGAGGCAAGGAGTTGGAATAGGAAGAGCAGAAAGAAGGGCTGAAGATGACGAGGATCAGGTATCTAAGGTTAGAGCTCTAGGAGTGTTCTGTCTGTAGCATGTGGTGAATTTTACCTAATTTGCAGTCTTGGCATTTTCCTTTTTTTTTCTTTAATATATGCTCATATATTTACCAAGCTCTAGAAAAAAAGAAAATGGAAGTTATATAGATTCAGTGTGCATAACAAAAATGTGATATGACATATTCCTTCTGAGTATTTTCAGAGTAAAAAGGCAGAGAGAAATCAGATAAATGCATCAATAGGAGTCAGCTGTCTGCCAAAGCATGTTTTAAATATCAAATTAGAATATAATAGTATGCATAGTTTCCATATCAAATTATGACATTATTGGCAGAGACTAGAAGGTGACACAACTCGGAGTCCTCCTACATCCCTGGATAACAGATGAAACAGTCTTAAATGGAATACAAAGCAATTTTGTAATCAAATGCAGGCTTATACGGACATTCATGTGGTTCAGACAAGGGAAATCCAAATGGAGGGAAATTAATGGGTTTTTTAATATACTTTTTTAATGCTTGGGTGAATGGCCAGACTGAGGGATACAGGGATAGAAAGCTACTTACCCAAACAGTGTAGGTGGCTATAGGCAAGCAGTCCACTCCCCTTGTTCTCCTCCTCACTGGCATCGTTGGCAAAATGCTTCTGTGGGAAGTGCTGTAGTTGGGTGGGAGAGACAAAACTGGGAATCTGAGAGTATTTCCACCAGGGCAGAGAATTCTGCTCTCTGGAGTCACATCTCTCTGTGGGAGAAACATGTGAGGCTGTTTTCCTCCCAGAGGTATAAGGAGAATATGAGCCATTATTCAGCTGGCTGAACTGTACAGTGCGTTCTTGTTCAGGAAGTATTTGAGGGAGTCGGGAGTTCTTGGGTTCTAGAATAAAATTGACTGCTAGTGAGGCATCCCTGATGTCCTCTAGAGGCCTCTGATGTTCACCAGCAGCAGAGATTCCCCCTGGACAAGCAGGCGGGAGCATCTCTGAGCACTGAAGGAGTTGAGCACTGCTTTAGGACATCTTTTCTGTTCATAGTCGCTTTCTCTTGACTGGAAACTGGACAGAAGAGCAATATGTATTGCAGTAAATAAGAAGTGTCAGTGTCAACAGAGTGATTCCTTCAGGTGATGGTGACTGGCTTGTATCCCCCGTGGAGTGGCTGTTACAAGGAGACGTATAGCTCAGAGCAATGGGCTGGCCCTACCACTGCCTCTTGTGTAGCTTGTATGTGGGCAGAGGGATTCGGTTCAGCCTGAGGATGTTTCCTTGTTGCATTCTGACAGCTCTTAAATCCAAATTTCATTTTGGTAATTGTGCAAAAAATAATGTACTTGTGTCTCATAGGATACTCCCACCAGACAACAGCATGCAGATGAGCGTCAGAGTAGATTATATATTTAATATGTCGCATACTGTTGACTTTTTAAGTAATAAGGCAATAATGAAAACAAGAACATCTGGAAGCATGCTGTGAAACAGTTATTCTTTAAATATCGATGATCTGGTTTTGTAACCGTCACAGTTAAAACACACAGATGGAGTTCGGAGCTTTACCTGGACCACTTGGCTTAGACAATGTGGCAAAATCATAAGCGACGAGGAAAGAAAAAGACTGCAGTAATGCCAGTCTGATGTGCCTTTTCTCGGAAGTGTGGTAACATCTTCCCATTTCTCTTGATAATGTTCTCTCATGGAAGATATGTAGTGACTGGCACAGCAGCTCAGTGAAGACCATTGAGAAAATCTCACTGTATCATGTGCTCCAGAAGATAAAGATGGGCGGGTTGGACGGTGACTTCTGAGTGTGATGAGAAAATTGTTGTGGAGGAGGCGACTTCCATGGTATTCCTTGCACATGGCAGTGGTTTAGGTGCAGTTCAAGGTTGCAACTCCTCCAGATATGAGGAGAAAGGCAAAGAAAGAGGAAATATTTTTTTCCAAACCTAAGATATATTGCTCTAATATTTCTTTGTGCTTTTGCTTCTATTCCCTTTTGGCAGTTCCATCTCTCCGTATAGCTATAGGCTGCCTGTCAGTGGCTCTCATACACACACACAGAATATTTGTTAACTACAACTATTTGAGGCGAAACAGTGAGGTTCTGTGCTGAAGGAGAGTTTTTGAGATAACTGCCTGGGGCACCAGACATTTTAGAATCAGAATCTGGAAAGCAGAGTCATTATTTCTCTTGTTTTAGTGCCTGCTTTTATTCTCTTTCATATTGACAAATGTTCCTTAAGCCATATTGCTGTGGGTGGTTTTTTCACATTTATACTATACAGAACTGTTTAAAAAGAAAAAAAAACAACAGACTTTTTGTTTAACCATCTTTGCAACGTCTCCTACTTCATACTCCATTACCCTTTCCTGTCTCCTTTTTTGACTTCTAATCTATGGACATAGACTCTGAAGTCTGTAACTTTCCAGGTGACACGTGAATGAAAAGTGTCTGGAACAAATGGGAGCAGAAGGAAAAAGTCCTCTTCAGCTCCGTAAGGTGAAGTGTCAAACAAATCCCAGCGTTACGAACTACCTTGTTCAAGAAGGTACACAGCCATCTTCCTTGCTGGCTTGTATGGCTGGTGCTAGTGGCACAGATAACTGATGTGACCTCTGTAACAGCTGAAACCAATGCATCTTCCGGAAGATGAATGCTTCCAGGTGCAGAGAGCAGATCTGGGTCTTTATTATTCACATAAAGCCCTACTGGAAAAGAAATACCACACCAGGGACCTGGGAGTCTGGCTGAGGGACAACTCTAAATTGCAGATTTGGCATCTCCGTCCTTGTGGTTAGCTTCAGATAACTGCTCACACTCCTCCAAGCCCTGGGAGGAGATCTCTAGCACTGTGATATTTAGGCCCCCCTTTGATGATAAGCCAACACACGACTGGTTCCAGTGCAGCTTATCTTTAGACCTGATGATATGTTGTGACATGAAGATACCAACGTTAATATTGTTCAGCATAATGGAGATACCCTGCAGGTTTGATCTAAGTTTGCCAAATAACAGCTACTAAGTGTATGCACTTGTATGGACCATCAGAAGAGATGACTAGCCCTGTCTGGACTTCGGGAGGTCAGTGGCCGAGAACGCGCTCTGTCTCTGTCTTTGCTCCTAAGCTGTTTTGTTCCTTGCAAGGTCAGTGCGATGGGGTGTGGAAGTGGCGGAAGGCACAGCATGGCGTCATTCCTGGTGATGGTGTGCGTTTAGTGCAGTCACGTCTGAGGGCTCAGGCCAGGGCCTTGTTGTAGTCTGTTAAAGCAAAGCTCTAAACTTCTGCTGCTGAGAGGTTATGTTTTAGTATGTAGACAATAGGTAGCAAGTAAATGAAGTGTCATAAAAATAAGGAGAAAAGATAGAGAGAGGAAGATGACAGAGCTGTGGTTGCATAAGTCATTTGTCCCAATGACTTCTTGCAGTCTCAGGTGTCTGTAAGAAATTAATAGTTATTCATTGGCATAATGGTAAAAAAAGAGGAAAAAAAGATTGGCTGTGAGAGTTGGAGGAGTATAAAATATTTTCTTCCAGCAGCAGAATGAGAGAAGAAATCATAACCTGATCCTCCCCTTCTCAGCAGCTTGAAGCCTTGATCCTTTTGTGAGCCCAACAAATCAAAAGGACAGTTTGTCTGAGTTCATGGTGAGGTTTTTGTGTGAACTGTGATGAGGACAGTGATGGAGAACACTCTTGGGACCAGCTCTTCTCAGCTGAAGAGTCTCTGAGAAAGTCCTGTGGAAGGAAAGGTTTTCAGGGGGAGATAACAGTTTTTATTAGCTCTACCAGAAACGCACAGACGAGTTTTTTGGTTAGACAGCCCTCTTAAGGCATCTTTCACTAGTTGCAGGAGTGCCAGCTGTTGTGTCCCTTGCTACTGTGGGCTATTAAAAAAAGGGTTGTAAATGTGAGGAACAGAGGTCTAGGGTGGTTTCTTGTTGCTACATGAACTCAAGAGCTGACAGTGCTGAGCCATTGCCCTTCTGTCCTTGCACATAGTGCCTCTGCCTCCTTTTGGGAATGTCTTGATTGATGTTAAGATGTGGAGGTTCAGCAACTGTTACGAAGGATGTGGTGTGCAGGAGGACTGCAGCCTCCACCCCTGTGATGAGGAGCAGAGGTCTCTGCTGCTGACTGTCTTGTTAGAGAAATTAGGGAGGCAGCAGTCTGAATTACGCTGGGGTGCAGCAAGCGAGGTGCTGGTTTGACCCACCTGGGTGGGTACGGGAAGTATCTCAGGGAAAAGATCTTAGGGAGAGACCTCTTGGGAAGATTGGTGCTCTTCCTCTGCGAGACACAATTTCCCTGGTTATTTTTATCCTAATTTTATCTTATTTATGCATTTCATTCTTTATTGGTAGAATTGACAGATACTTGATAAGTTTGAATCACACCCGATTGTTTCCTCAGTAAGTCCTTAAACCGGAGTTGTATTCTGTTGCAGATACACTGTGGCTCAAAGAGATTTGAAGAGCTGAATATAACTTACTGAGGCTCAAAATACCCCCTCATAGTTTTATAAAAATAAGAAAGTGTCATCTGATAGCAGAAATACTCCAGGTCCTAAATTCATTCCTTTCATTTGGTAACATTCAGATAAGTCTATCAACAAATATTATTCGTTGCAGCATTTTATTTACATTTTTAAACATGTTTGATTAACCTGCCTTTGGACTGCAGAGCTAAACGTCTAGCCTGACAGATGAACTACATTGGAAAATTAAGGGTATAAACTTGTTTACCGAGATTGGGTGGAATCTTTACAGTTCTCTCTGCAGTCTTTCCAAATGAGATTTAGCCCGTATAATGACGGTAAGGATCCCTATCTAATTTCTCAGCATGACAGATAGCAAGGGGTGGCGGAGCAGGGCTCCGCCGTGCACAGCCGTGCAAACTAGCTGACTCGCAACTCCCCTTAAATTTTTCCCCTCTCCTGACAATAGCCGTAAATAATAACACGGTTGCACAGAAATCATTCTAACAGCACAGACACACGTAAATACATGAAGCCTGACAGCTGCACCGTGCGGAGCGTTGGTCGGGGCGGGGGCCGCGCTGGAGGGGGCT
>NW_009632844.1:0-6575 GCF_000690535.1 Cariama cristata | reverse complement strand
TCATGTTCAGCTGGCTGTTGACCAACACTACATGTCCTTTTCCGCCGGGTAGCTTTCCAGCCACTCTTCCCCTAGCCTGTAGCATTACATATTAAACAGAACAGGCCCCAACACTGAGCCCTGAGGAACACCACTGGTGACCAGCTGCCAACTGGATTTAACTCCATTCACCGCCACTCTTTGGGCCTGTCCGTCCAGCTAGTGTTTTACCCAGCAAAGAGTATGTCCATCCAAGCCATGAGCAACCAGTTTCTCCAGGAGAATGCTGTGCGAAATGGTGTCAAAGGCTTTACTAAAGTCCAAGTAGACAACATCCTCAGCCTTTCCCTCATCCACTAAGTGGGTCACCTTGTCATAGACGGAGATCAGGTCAGTCAAGCAGGACCTGCCTTTCGTAAACCCAGTCACAGCAGTAGGCAGAATCACACTGATATAACAACAGGTTAAGTGAGAGAGCAGAATCAGAATATAAGAGCAAAAGTTACTCTAAAAAATTTAAAATGGAGACAAAATTGAAAGCACTGACCGGACAGACATCTCCAGTATCACAAAGAAGAAGGATTTTTTAATATGTAAACACTCAAAGCCTCAGAGAAACGCTGACATGAATAACATTGTGACATGTTTTGACAGTTTTTGTAAAAATCAATGCAAAATGCTTGATGTAGGTTTCCTTTTTTTTATACCTTTTAGATAACATTAGATTGGGAATAGACTGGTAGGTTGACTGCTAGACCTGAGCACAAGAAAGCATGATTAAGAATACATTAACATTTGTGAAACCAATATATTGAATTACCAGGCACAACAACTTGACATACTAGACCTCAGCAAAATTTAAAACATTAGCAGAAATTAAAGCTTACTGGCTTTGGGGAAATAAACATTTTACCTGATCCAGAAACAATTCTAAACAAAATAAAATCATGTTAATTTCTTATTTAGGTCAATAGCTCAATTTTCAATGTACACTGGGGCTCCCAGAAGCAATGTTTTTCACCTAAAATTCTGTATCACAAGTATTCTCTTAAAATCAAGAAATAGCAAACATGCAGCTGTAAATTTTCCTTTCTGTTCTCAGAATCACCACTAACAGAAGAAACATTCTTTGTACTGCAGTTGTTTCTTTTCAGAAAATAAATAATACCAGCTAAACATTTCAAATCTGTGGCCTCAATTTTCATAATTAGGAAGGTATAGATATCTATGTTCAGGTCTGGTCTTACTTGTAAAGAACACTTTTAAAAGCACAAGTAGTCACTAACCTATCTGGAATCAACTAAAATAATGACTGCATCTTACTTTGTTTTAAGTGTCCACCTCTGAATGGTTCAAAACTTCAATGTAACATGCAAACCCTTTTGAATGCCAGCATTTCACTTTCAGAAGCCAAAGGGAGTCACACATTGCCCACCTCTGCTTCTGTGGCACACACAAGGACCCGTGCGGGCTACTCTGCCCGGCCATCTCGGGCAGGCCACATGCACTGTATAGCTCCAGCCAGGCAGCGGCACATCCAGAAATCCCACAGAAATTTGTGAAGACACCGTCTAGTCAGACTTTGTTTCCCAGGTGGTTGGGAGTTGATCCCAGCAGCACAGTATGGCCATTTGCAAAGCTGAAGTGTTGACATTTGAAAAGACAGCTAGAAGGTTTTCCCAGAAATTTATTTTTTCTCTCTCTCCTTCTTCTATTCTCCTTCCCTGAACTGAAGATACTGTATTGCTGAAATCAGCTCCCAGTCACTTCAAAAGCAAAGCTGCAGCTCCCATTCCTTTTCCTGAGGCCAAATTCTTACTTTGGTATTGGAGGTAAAGTTCCAGATGCAGATTTTGACCTACGCTGCCTTGAGCAGGGGGAGGTCTGGGCAATTCAGCAGCACCTCTGTTAATAACCTTGTCTATGACTGCTCAATGTTAGAGAATGTACTGCACTTCTCTTTGTCTGTCATGGACACATTGATTGTCTGAATATGGTAACGTCTATTATTCAGTGTTTTCTCAAGCAATAGGATGAGAAAAAGAACACTGCTCTTGTGATTTGAATGGAAAAATTTCTTTCATCAAGAGCTACTCATTTTAACATTCTACCTTCCTTGTTAAAGAATGAAGGAAGTGGGATGCTATCATATATGACGACAAAAAAAAAGTGAATAAATATATCTTTACACACACACACACACACACACACACATATGAAGATCCCAAGTTGGAGAAGGGGTAGTAAATTTACGTGAGGGATAAATGTTTATTTTACTAATTTAAATTATGTAGCATCAACTGATGCCTTTATACACTGTCACTTCTTCATATCAATCAGCCATGTAAACTTTAAAAAAATTATAAATAAATAAATAATTTTAGTAAATAACTTAAAATTATTTATCTATGTATAAAAGTAATTAAAAAGATATGTAAAAATTTTTGACCCTATAGTAGAGATAGTTCTGAGTAGTCCAGTCAAGGTCCTCATTTGGCTCTAAACTTCTCCAATTGGAGATCCAGCTGGATTTTTGGAAGAGTAAATCTGATGAATTTGCATTTACAACAGTTCTCTGCATTTTACCAATACACTACGGGTAGCCATAAAATAATAAAAACTAAAGTAGCAAATAAATTAGGGGTGAATTTTGTGATATATTATCCTGACTTTTTGAATTGTATTTGCTCATTTATAAGCTTAGTAGTAAATATCCCATTTATTACTATAAATTAGACAGTTTCTGTTAATTAGTGGCCACCAGATGTCTCCCATATTGTTTTCTCTATACAATAGAAAAACACTAAGAATCACGGAAAAATCGATGCGAACAAATGAGTAAGAGCTAAAGAGTTCAGCCAAGGCACGCTCTTTGATTCATGCCCAAATCTACAGTATGTTCTTTAAAAATCAAACACAAATTACTGTGATTTATACTGTTCCTTGAACAAAAAAAGCAATAGTTGCATGTAATTATATTCTGTCTAAACTGCACATCTCTTTGTAAGAAGGTACCCATTGAAATATTTACTTTTTGCACTATTAGCTCTTTTGATCTCTGAAAAAATATTGCATCCAAAATTATTGTCTATGCTGCTTTGGTCTCCACGTCAGTAGCTAACTATAGTCTGAATTTTTCTGCTTCCTCAGCAATTTTTTCCTTTTAAAGTGAAGAGTGAAGGGAGAGTAGGCTGTAGCCTCTTATTCTTGTTCTCCATTTTGCACACAAACTAGTGAAAGGATGAGGGGCATTCTGCATGCCTCCTTAGCACAGGTCTAGCCTCATTTTTCTCTACAGCTATATCAACCTTAACACGTGTTGCCATGCAGTAGGAGTAGATCTGTAGAATGAAACAGCCGGCATGGAAGATCCAATGCAAATGAGAACCATACGTGCCTCCTTTAGACTAGCTCCAGTTTGATCCTACAGGCTGATCTCCCGACTGCAGTTAGCACTCATTTGGTGCCCTCCCAGGGCAGGTTTTTCAGTTTAGTTTCATCCAAACAAATGTCGTGTAAGCACTCTCAAACTGCTCCATAGTGCAAATCATATAATGGTAAGTACAGGCAGTCAGGATATTAACTTCAGAAGAGTACTGAACCAAACTAAAATACTCATGTAGTTGAGCATGTCCCCATAGAGATCCTAGAAATCTACTTTTAGTATAGAATGATCATGTTCTGGGCATGTTCCTAGGTGTGTAACATCATATGGGCTATGTTTAAGCAGTCTGAGAATGTAATAGGGTTGGTTGCAGAGCCTACATTCAAAGTAGCCCATCATGGTGTGGCATTTCTGTTTCCACTGTAGTAGTTGAGCGTGTCCCCATAGAGATCCTAGAAATCTACTTTTAGTATAGAATGATCATGTTCTGGGCATGTTCCTAGGTGTGTAACATCATATGGGCTATGTTTAAGCAGTCTGAGAATGTAATAGGGTTGCAGAGCCTACATTCAAAGCAGCCCATCGTGGTGTGGCATTTCTGTTACCACTGTAGCTTGTTTCTCAGTCATCCTTGTATGTAGTTGCATACAGTTTATAAGACAGTCGCTAACAGATGCAGCATGATAAACTTACCTAAGATGGAAAACACATTCTACCTAGGGGCTATTCTGTCCCAACCACTGCTAAAAACACAAGGGAAAGTTCACAGTTTTGCCAATGTAGTCCAATGTTTTGTTCTCAGCGCTGCATGCCATCAGTCACAGCAACTTGATAAGGTGAGCTGACCCCTCCATTTCGAGTGCGAAAGAAGTGATTACTGGCTTTGGTTCAATAGGAAAAGAGTTTCAGTATGAATGCATAATGTATTCTGATTCTGGGATGAATATCATCAGAGCCTTAAGTTCTGAGGGAATTTTCTCCTACAGTTCCCTTCATAAACACTGTTGCTGCTTTGAGATCAGCAAATTCGCTCAGGCCACAACCTCATATATATTTGTATGCTTTCTCCCACATCACTTAGTTATCAACATGAGTCTTTGTTTACAGGTGATGGACATTCAGTTGCAGGAAAGAACAACAACAAAGGGTTGTTGTATTTTTTAAGCAAAATAAGGCCATTTTAAGTAAAATATTTAAATGCAATAGTAAAAATTTTCGGTGTGCTTATTTTTAGTGCTAGCAGCAGCTTTTTTCCTGTTTAGCTTGCAGACTGAACTCGAAGTTCACTTTTCCTTGGATGCTTCATCAGCTTGCTGTAAGTCTGTTCAGCTCCTTTGCACTTAATGGATTCATTACTGTCACCTGAATTTTGCTCCAGAAGCAGGTAACAGTTTAAGTAGCTGGAATGTAAATTGTCCAATTGCTGACACGGAGGAAAAAATGAATTCTGTGGTAAAACATATCAAATTAGAAAAATATTCAAACTCAAATCAAGGAGGGAACTGGGAAAGAAAAATTATGTCTCTATTGTATCATAAACACTGTGTGTTTGAATTAATGTGAATCAAAGATACTTACAGAGACAACTTGATATTAAACTATAATCAATCAGTTATGTCATTTAATTTTGGACCAAATGCCAGCAGAAAAAGGAATTTCTTTTTTTTCTTTTTAAATGTGGATGTTTACATATTTTGAGCAAATTATATGAAATTATCAAATATAATTTATTGAAGAATATATACATCTAACTGCAGGAAAATAATCAGATTTTCTTTAAGTAAGGAAATATGGAGTCATTCAGTATGTCTGCCTAATATATGGATTTCTGATAACATGCTGAAGTTATAATGAAGCTGAGAGCTCCTGGCATAATTATACCTACTGCTTGGCAGGCTTGCATGAGGATAAAATCTAAGGCTTAATGCCCAAATTGATCTTGCCATGCACTACTGGAGCAGGAACACCCAGAGCTGTATTCCTGCTTTGCTCTTAAAATATCTTTCAGGATTCAAAGACTTGGTTTAAAAAAATAAAAAAAAAGGGAAAACAAGAAAAAAAGAATAAACTAACATATCAAGAGTAGTTTTTTTAGGATGTAAAAGAATCTGTAAGTCATAATGAACAAAGAAATCAAATTACAACTGCAGTTACCAATACAGCATATTATACTTGAAATAACCCTCTCCTGGAGATAGCCTGGTGTATCACATTTATGACAGCATCTGAATAAAACCACAAAATTACAAGTGAAAAGTTGCAAAGAGCATAGGTTCAGTTCATGCCATTTCCAATTCATGTTATATCCTTGTCATGAGGACAGATTGACTGGAGAAAAGCATGGGTTATACTTTTCACCTTTCTCAGTTTACCCAGGAAAGTTGATTGTTTTCTGTCTCACAGCTTTCTTAGGGGTTTACAGTTGGTTTATTTTCAAACTAGCAAGCAACAAACCTTTCCATTACATTTCAGCAGAAGCTACAGATAGAAAAACACTTGATACCAAAATGTCTGCTATTTTAGAATTCAAACATTTTAGGCATCAAGTACCACACCTGGAAAATACAGATATCTGTATGTACTCAACATGACACCAACACAGTGCTGGGTACTGAAGACGGAGATATCGATAGTCTATTTTCTCATAGAGGAGGTGAGGTTTTATTTTCTTCTTGTTACTTTTGCTGCAATCTGAAGTAATGTCCTCAAGATAAGTATTAATGTATGGGAAATCACAGCAGCTGAACGCAGTACATTGCACTGATTGTTTACTTTCATGTTTTAGCTGTAATGGACTTGATTGTGCAGGGCAGTAGACTGGGACCAAATTCTGAGTGCTGCTTAAAGAGCAAAGGATCTGCCCGAGACACCTAGTTTACCACAATTTGCACAAAAAGAGGCTTTTTGTCATCCATTTCCATTTTTTAAATGCACCATGCTATGAGCTTCAGTGTCTATAGCACTACCTGAATATAGAATCATAGAAACACAGAATCATAGAATGGTTTGGTTGGAAGGGACCTTAAAGCTCACCCAGTTCCACCCCCCCTGCCCTGGGCAGGGACACCTTCCACCAGACCAGGCTGCTCAAAGCCCCATCCAGCCTGGCCTTGAACGCTTCCAGGGATGAGGCATCCACAACTTCTCTGGGCAACCTATTCCAGTGTATCAATACCCTCTTAAAAAAATTCTTCATGTCCAATCTAAACCT
>NW_009632843.1:0-25089 GCF_000690535.1 Cariama cristata | reverse complement strand
GATCTCCTTAGAGATTAATTTTTGAGTAGAGAGAATTTTATATTTTGGGTATATGCAGTTTGCTTTGGCCAAGAAGGTTAAAGGTAGTCAGTGTTAAGTGGGCACCTCCAAAATGTCAGCAGTTGGAAGGGTCATTGCTTTCTGAAAAACTGATCCTTTGCTTTTTTGGGTTTCTTTACTGGGTCCCCCAATCTCTTCATCATCATGGAATTTGCTAGTGGCTATTGCTTTCTTGGAGGGTCTGCAGAATCAAAAATTCATGTGTAAAATAGATATATTTGGGGTTTTTTGTTCAAGTGGGTGGTGGTGGATGAGGAAATCCTTTTCATTATTGTGTATAAGCTTATTTGAATGAGGCTAGGAGCATATAAAAAGCATAAAATTCTGTGATCAAAACCTTTCAGTCTTCGTAGACTTACAAACTCAAGGGTGTACTCTGCTGATTTGTTTTAATTTGACTGCTTTAGTGGCACTAGATAATATCAGGTGCTTATTGTGTGTGATATATGGATAAGGAAAACACTATTCACTGTTTCTCAGACCAGGAACAATGTTCTTTACACATGGCTTTAATACAGCTGTTGTGAGCCTAAATAAATGCTGCTTTTGAATACGTGCGCAGATCCCGCATAATTATAGAGCAATGTGGTGTTTATGTGAGAACCTGCAGCATTGTTGAATGCTTCTCAGCTGATGTTTGGATAAAACAGATAAGCTCAAATATTGTCTGGAACCGATCGTCTGAATCTTGGGCCAGATTTCCATTTCCTTACTCGTTTTCAATGCCCCTTTACTTAATCGGTGAGAGTGGTGGGCTATGATGCCATGCAGTGTAAGGCTGTAGCCATGGATAAGGGTGGGTTTTGGTTCTCTGTGTGATTTTTACAGCTGAAGTAGTGAATGGAGATTTTGAGAACTTTTTTTTATTTAACATTATGCAGAGATGGGAATGAACGAAAATATTCTGCAAAATGAGTAAGTTAGACCAGTCCTACAGAGGGTGGCAGGTGGGGTTTATGCTAAAACAGGCATTCAAAAATACTTCTTCCACGGTATTTCCACACACAATCAATGAGCCACACACAAACACCCAAGAAATCTGTGCTCTGAGTTTGATGTTTATGCATGGGAGAAACTCCACATAATGAAGAACAGATTTGTGAATATTTATTTGACTTCAAATTACTTGAATACAATTCAATTGTGATCAGCTTACGAACGTGGGGAGACGGCTGCGTGTCATCCTCCCAATATTCTCTGCAGTTTCTTGTCCCTGTGTCTGCATCCACTGCTGAGTAACTACACTGGGGTGTTCTGTTTTGTGTGGTTTGTGGCCTAACAGGTACTGATGTAAATACAAATAAGAATATAATGTATTTTGCTAAAATATAATTATTTTTTGCTTTTGTCTTTTTGATCCTCCACTAATATATGTTGCCTTGCTTCTTGCTGCCACATTGTGCAACTGATTCTCCTTATTGTGTCTCCTACTAACAAATGTTAAAAGAATGAATATGCATCACATTTTCATCATGATAAAATTATTTGAAATGTGCTGCAACTTTGAGAGAACAGTTTGTGTTACTCACCATACCAAAGATGTATTTGCTTACTCAGAGTCCTGTTTGATAACCTGTGAAGCTGCCTCGGTCCAACTTCACCGAAATAGGGCTGGGTTTTTATTCCCTGCAATCTGTAGGAAATGGTTGAGATGCCAGCATAGCTAATGAAGGTCTGACACGTGTCCTCCTTATTTTTGTTTAATACCTTCCTCTAAAAGTAGTTGGATTGAATGTGACCTTACAATTTAACTTCAGAGTTTGCTTGATGTTCACCAACTGGTTTAATGTTCTAAAGTAGCAATTGCCATTTTTTTTTAAGCTTTAGGAAAAAGCGTGGATTTTTTTTTTTTGGTGATTACATTTACAATGCGAAAAAAATGTTCCCTACCAGGCTTTAAGTAGGTCAGGATCTCTGCCACCCTTAAAAGGAAAGTGCAGTCTGACCTGCTCAACAGCCAGCATGGGATGGGAGGAGGAGGTTTTGGTGTGTTTTTGCTTTCTTTTTTTCAATAAGTCAAAACATATTTGTTTCTGAGACTGTTTCACTGCCCATGTGTTGTATATTGTAGGGTATTTCAAGACATCCCTGAAATATTTATCATGCTGTGTCCCACCAAGAATGTAAGGTCTCCACTGTTTATGAAGCACAGTCTGTATTTTATCTCATGCTGAGAAAAGATGTGATAATGGTTGTTTAGGGATTATGTGAAAATGGAGTGAGGAATGACCCTTAAAAGTAGGAGATTCCCAAATGAGACTAGGGAGGCGGGGAAACTGTTTGTATTGCTATTGTTGGGATTTTTCCGGTTAATATCTTTTGCACGTATACTGATAAAAATGAATATTGGTGAGATAAAGAAGCTTTTCAAGAAAATGCAATGAAAGTCTGTTGATTTACAGAAACTAAAACAAAACCTGCAACTCTAGTAACTTGCCTTTATTAGTGCTGCAGTTTCAGAGGCTGCAGCTACAGAACATGCTAAGGTGCCTGTGATGCTAAATCATCTGTGGATCAAAAGTGCCGGCTTTGGGAAGTGATGGGATGCAAATGAGCTTTAGGCACAAGGCTAGCACTTGCTCCTAAATAAGCAATCCATTGCAATGAGAGATGCCTTCCTTGGCTTTGGGTTCATTCTTTAGATCTCCTTTAACTTTTTTGGGTTAAAAACCAAGTAGTTTTGTCAGACCTTGGTGCTGGGTTGCAGAGCTCTGTGTGGCTCGTTCAGGGCCTAAAGTTCTGCAGATTTCTCTGGACGGTCTAACGCGTGGCTCGGTAGAAGTGCAGGGAATGACACTGTTGTCCCTTGCACCCCTGTTTCTGTGTGTAATTACGTTAAAGTGAACTTGTTCAGCAAGCCCTGAATGTATGGTTTTCTTTTTTATTGTATATATCCTGCATGTCAAAGATACATATTTTTTTCTATGTTTTCAGGAATAGAAATACACTAACCTTTTACTCTCTGCAAGTGGCTTTTTCTTTTTTTAATATGCCAGTTTTTCTTTTAAAAAGATACTTACCCAGGCATATTTCTTTAAGGATTAAGTCTGTATTTGGATGAAAGATGGCAATAAAATGTATTGAGTTGGGTTTTTTGCTTGTTTTTCTTTCTTCTGGTGAGATTTTCTGTAACTTAATGTTAAGAATAATTTAGACTCTGCTTTGTAAGGTATTTAAGGACTGCTTAGAGATCATTCTTCCTTCTCTAACATCCAGCTATTCAAATTGTAATAGTAAAGACAACAGAGATTTAGCAAGTCGTTCTAAATGGTGCTTTAGGGCAGGAAATAAATAATACCCCAATCATTGAAATTCCAGTAGGGAATTGGGATATGATGTAAAATTACCTACGCTAGTCTGGGAAACTGGTGTGCTCTCAACAATAAAAATACAACTGAGTCCTTAGTATTCAAAGGCTACTGGTACTTTTGGTCTGTCTGGCTGAAGAAGGCAGCAGTCTTGAGAAGCAGTTTGTTCCCTAAGGCTGTATCAGCCTGATGAAGAGGCGGGAATGAGGATTTGTTGAGTCATGGCCACCAATCTTTTGCTACACAGAAGTCATTCATCTAAACTTGTTTTACTTGTGAGTTACGGCATGGCGTAGTACAGGGTGTACAGAAGTACGCATCACCTAATATGTACTTGCTACCAGAAGATTTTTTTACATGCTAGTAGAATATATATCCATATTAAATTACATGTACTATCTGAAATAAGGCCAGCTGAGAATGCTCACTCTCTAGTTTTCTTCTGTGTTATTGTATCAGCTATTAAAGACAAACAGAATGGTATGATCTTATCTTCTTTTTCCACAAGGTGAAAAAATTGATCCAAGTGAATCAAGTTTGGATCTCTGAGACATATTCATATTATCGTTTATGTTGGATAAGGTAAATTAATTGCTTATTGATAAAAGAATATGAATCTGTAATTTATGAAAGACTGCTTTAGACTGATGGTTAGGGGTTATTTCTGTTACAAGCAGAAGGAGCAGATGCTAGAACATCTGTGCCATGCCTGTCATCCTTTAAAAAAAAATTTCGATATTCGAAGATGCATGTAATATTTCAGTATCTTCACCAAAATTAGCTTTTCTCTCTCCTTTTTTATGTTTCTTCCTGAGTTGTTGTTGTCTCAAGGTTTCACAATTTAGAGCGCTTAGCTAGGACCATAGATAGGACTGGAGGCACCTTCTTGATTATCAAATCTAGTTACCTGTCGAAGATGATCAGGTCATCAGATCCTCTTGGTGAACTTACAAAACTTCATTTTGAAACTAATTTTTGCTGTATTCTATGGGATGTGGTTCCAGACTCTCACTATTGTGGCTAGTGAGAACTACAATTTCCAGTATAAATTTTTCCTCTACTGGTTGGACCTGTTTGTTTTGGTTTAAGTTGCTTTTTGTGCTGTTTCTCCAAGATATGCTCATCTCCAAGATATGCCAATCTTCCCAATCTTGTGATCATCCTAGTTGCCCTTTTCTGCATTTATAGGGTGAGCTCATCTGTTTGGAGCGTGAGTGACCAGAACTGCCCATGTCACTTCAGGTGAAATCTCCTCCCATCCTGCTGGTAACTCTATCTTTCTGACAGCAGCAGCTCTTCTGATACATCCTTGGGTTGCGTGTGCCTTTTCATGACTGCATCACATTGCAGAGGGACCGTGAGCTACTATTTAATTGGTATAGGGGTGTCTCTTCCTCTACTTGGTGCTCTTTAAATGATGAGCTCCCAGTGACTTTGTGACTTGTTTCAAATGCGTGAATTTGTTTTGTTCAGTTGTGTTGCCTTCAGTTTCTATCGTGGAAGGACTTGCTGTAAAGTAATCTTGTATGCTTTGTTTAAAATATTCTGAAGTAACGTGACATGCTGTTGGGCTCTCTTAGTTTTAGCAATTCTGAAAAATACTTCTTAGCTTCTGTCTGCTACCCCACCCATTCTTTTATTGCTTGTGTTATAAGGGTGTTTCGGCTCACCTTTCTGGAGGTCTGTTGATCAAGCAGCTTTTAGGATACCCTGAAATAATGACGGACACTTTTTGGGTTGTGTTCTCTCTCCTTATACTTTTAGCTCAAGCTAAAATAGCTGGCTATGCCATAAAATCTTTGTACAGAGAGAAGGGAAGGACAAATTTTAATAGACAGCATTGGGTACTGTTGAATTCAGAGCTTGGGAAGAGAGGAACAGCTTTTTATGCTCTCCCACCCAGCAACTATCACTGGTAACTTAGTTCTGGGGTCTTGTTCAGACTGAAAGGACCTTTCTGGGGGTCCCTGGCAATGCTGGGCATCTCCACAGCTTTGATTTACTGTAGTTAACTGCCACTGACACTGATGAGGAGCCCTCTTCTGGGAGAAATACTTCCCCTGGAGTTGAGTTGTCTTGCCTCCGATGTTATTACACAGTTTGTGAAGAGTGTGCTGAATGCTGGGCAGGGTCTCTCATTGCCAGAGTTTTTGGGGATGTAATCCTACATCAGCCTAAGCTCTTCAGAGGTTGCCTGCTGTGGTGCTGTCTTTTTCCCTTACTTTACAGCCCAGTTGTGCTGGTGCTCATGCCACGGCCATGTTGGCAGTTGGGATATCTCCCTTTGTCAAAGCCCTCTCAGAGTTAGTACATGGGTGGAAGCTGCCTGAATGGGAGCATTGTTTGCGGGATGCCCTGACCTGTCTGAAGTTTGCAGGAAGTTTGACTGCTCGACTTGTTGGGACCTGGAGTTCACTTGGGGGTTCTCCTAGTTCCGCTTTGCGAGCAGATCTACAAAGCCGTGTAGGTATGTAGTGGTGTTTACAAAAGTGCCTTCCCATGCTACTGGGCACCTAACTGTGTTGGCTGGTGCTAAACACAGTCTGTGTCCCCTGTTCTCTTCATGCTTCAGCTTCCCTAATGAATGAGTCTTAAACATGTCTGACTTTCGTGATAGTGGTGTGTTATGCTTGCTTTGCCTGGGATTTTATATTTGACAACATCCCGCTTCAGCTTTCTCACTCTGGTTGCTTATTCCTACCTTTGCTTTGCCCATTGCTATGTGCTGGTACAGGCATTTGTGAACTATGTGGTGAACCAAATGGCAGAGTTCATCTGGCTGAAAAATAACCCAGCAAATAACCATGTGGCTGCACAAATGTTTTTCTGGCCTGTGGCAGAGGACAGCAGGGGAAGGACAGTGTACGCCAGTGGAGGCAGATTACAGCAGCTTCTTTGGCATTGGTGCTGACTTAACATGTAGAAATACAATTATGGTGTTCTTAGACTATATATATAAACTCAAGGTTGTTAGGACCTTTGCTGCTCATCATAATGGGAGTTGATGTCTTAACCTTTGAGTTTGGTCCCTCACTTCTGACAAATTTCATAAAAAGAAACAGTTGATTTTATTCTATGGTAAACCAAAATTTATGCAGGAGCTACTATGTAGCATTTTGACATGGCAGATTGTTGTTTCAGTCTTTTCAAACCAAGCAAGCTTAGTGGTAGAGAGGACAGTTCTTCATTACCCATTGCTTTTTGAGCACTGACAGTGTTTTCAGAGCTATCTAGAACATGGACGATGCAATTATTGCTCCAGCAGGCTGGGTTTTCTTTCAGTTGTTTTTAATTGTGTGTACATACACCCTACTGCCTCTCTATCTTTGAATAGCTTAAGGAAACTGGACTGTGTACTTTTCATGCTTTGAGTGAAATACAAGCCTATGCTCTTGGCAGAAATTTGGCTTGGTTCCTCCCAAAAGCTGGGAGAGATGAGCCAACATATGCAGATCATTCAACAGGTATGTTTGCAAGAGATTGGTAAAGGTTTTGATTTTTTGAAAGAGTTTTAAACACTCACATGTTTCCCATTGACACCCCAAACCACTGTTGTTTTTATGGAAAACCTTGGTCATGTGCCTGGTTCTCTTACAGATATGTGTCTTATCAACTTTATCTTCTTGCTTTCTGAGATTAGACATGAAATACGGGAGTGTCTTGTGACGAGCCCTCAGTAATGTGGTCAGGATATCCCTTCATGCCACAAATACCTTTGAATTATTTTTTTTTTCCCCCTTGTACTGTATGGCTGCATTTCCTTGTGTTGCTTCCACATGCCGTTGTTGCACTGTAAAATGTATTGAAAGTACAGAACAGAAGGTTAGAAACCTCCTTTTGGATCAAGTAAAAGACTTGTTGTGACTGTTTTGGGTCCCCAAAGCATTTATTTTCTGTTTTCTGTGTTTTAGTTGTTTTTTTCCAGTGTGATTTCTGGCATATGCAGATGTTTTGTAAGCCTGAGTAAGTGAATGCTCAAAATACTTGAGTTAGTAAGCCCTGTCAGCTCTGGGGGCCATTCAGCCCACACCGTGGCGTAGGACTTTCTCACGAGGTAACAAATGGATACGGAAGGAGAAGGGAGCAATGTGTCTTGTGCGGAGTTCAGAGTAAGCACTTCAACTTGTTAATGATAAGTATGTTTGTCTTGTGAGACAATGGGCAGTGTTGAGCTGGATCATGTCTAAAAAAAGTGCAGTTTCTGCATTTTAGACAGGCATGGAAAATTTTTGTAATTGTGTCCTAAGTTCAGGTGTGCTGTGAGCAGCTGCTAATCCTCATAGCTACCTAATTTGATGCTTGTTGAGAACCCTGAAAACTTGCAAAGGTTCTTATTCAAAGAGAATAAAACATAATAAAAAGGTTATTGACATAGTTGAATTATTGTTTTAGTGCATGTGTTTGTCCAGTAGACTGTAATGGATTTGAAGTAGTTGTTCTGGTACACTGGGTAAATTCTTGGTCGATTTTGGTATGCCTAGTCATTGTGAAAGCACTTATTTCTCAATGCCACGCAGCTGCTCTTGAAGTGTCAAGAATTGGCCTGTCAAGTATTGGCCTGTTGTTTGACCAAACTGACATAATTGTACTGTAATACATGTTTGTTTTTATGATTGTGTGCTTAATTGACCAGGCAGCAGTATCTCATAAAGAACCACTTTTATTTAAATAATACCTATAGAAATATTTTCCCTGTACTAACCAGAGTTAATACCATAAAAGGTTCTTTAGTTTTTTTTCTTTTTCTAGGAAAAAAGAAAAGGTTCGTCTGTACTGGATAAATGTGAATTAAGACTCAGCTTGCTGCAAACTCTCTTGTCAGGTCCAAGCCACTTGAAATGGTTTTGTAGTGGAGATGTTGAAACACAATGGGTGGTGGAAATGTTTCTGTTTATTATTAATTGACTCAGTATGTATTTTTTTTTTTTCTGTTTCTTAAAATGCCAGTCATTCAAGTCTGTGTTTCAACCACTACCTGGTCTGCTTGCTTTCTGGTGAGTGCAGTTGAGATGAACTGGTTTGTATATCAGACTATGAGTATGGGTGTTTGGAAAATAGGGTTAACTGTGGCTGAGTGTCTGCAAAATTTTTGAGATGTCTGGGCTCTTTAAACCTCCTCCTTTCTGCAATATGGAGCAGAACTCATCTGATGGCACAAAAATGAAACAAAAGTGTGTGTGTGATTCCTTTTCCCAAAAGATGTAGATAGTCTAAAAGAAGGATTGTATGCTCAGCAGCTTGGCACACTGGAGTTTTTTTTTTTGGTTTTGCTTTGTTATTTAAAGGAGAGGTTAAGATCAGCTCTCTGGAGTCTCGATACTTTTGAAAAAAAATTAAATGTTAGCAAAGTAATCTCAGATTTTTGTCTTGCAGTGTATGTTACTGTGGGTTGAACAGAGGGGAGCTGCAGACAACTGAAGATAGCTTATCAACGGTGTTTAAAAACCCAAAAATTCTCATCTGTTGACTGATAGAGTTGTGATTTCTGCCTGAAACCTGACATGTGTCTTATTGCCATAATGAGCTGTAATCTCTATATGGCGTGTGGGCTGCTTGTGAGACCTGCTTATTTACTAGTTGAAGACAGACCCAGTGTGGGTTTTTTTTTGCCAAATAAGGCTTTGAGAGTATTCTGAAATTGTCTCCTTACAAGGTGAGAACAGCAAAATCCCCATCGGTAGGACTTCACAGAATCTGAACAGAGGAGGTAGGAAAGAGTAATTGGTATCTTCTTCTACCAACTCCCTCTTGTATTTGGTGGACAGGGAAGAGATGGCCCAAAACACCCAGGCAGCTGCTTCTGCAAGTACTTGAATAAAGATTTCTGAATTCCCAAAGTTGAGGTGTGGAAAGGAAAAGACTTACTCTTGTCCCCAACTCTCTAGTCATCTGGGAGCTACTGATCTCGTAAGCTTCTTTATTCCGAGGCTCTCGGAAGCATTTGGTGTCATTGTGGTCACGCAGAATTCTTTCTCTTTGCTCAGCTTTTGATCCCTAACCTGTAACATGGGGAAAAAAAAATGCTTTTTCTGAGTTCACTTAGCTTTTTGGATCCCAGAGATCATCATTACTGCAGACTCCAGGAGGAACATGCCTTCTAGCCTGTGCCGATTAGGCCATCAGCCTAGAAAATAAACCTGCAGTGGCCAACTGCAAAGAGTAGATGAACTCTTGGCTATGTAGCAGAAACCACTGTGGATTACAAGGACTTGCTAAATGTACTGAAGGTTGTGAAATAAACAGGTTTGACAGCTGCTTGCTCCAAATTGGGCTATTCTTGTCTCAGTTCAAGAATCTCTGTACAAGAACACAAAATTGTCTAACCCAAGCTAAGCAAAAGCCTGTGAATATTTCTAGAAGCATCTTTGATTTAAAAATCCTGATGTCTTTCTGTAAACTTTCTCACATGTGTGTGTGTTCTGTTATTTTTTTAATGTCCCCTCACCATAATTCGAGTCATTCAATTTCTGTAAGCAGATTTTCCCTCTGACATCAAAATTGAGGAACAAGTGAAAACGCATCTTTTTTTGCTGATTCTTTCCATTCCATTTGTTTGTGGTTCAGGTCTTGGCTATATATTGAAGGCTGTATTATTATTTTAATCTAAACTGCTTTTTCCATAGTAGAGAGGATCATTCGTTTTGCTCGTTACTTTAAATAACAGAAGCATCTTGGTTATAAAAGCTGAAGAGGAGCTTAGACATTCTAAATATTTGATACTGTTTAATAAGTATATCTACTAAAAATAGCCTTTGTAAAGAAGTGTAGTAACTCGTTCTGTAATATTCCTGGTCAACAGCAAAAGCCATAAAGAAATTTTTTTCTGTCTGAAATTATTAATGGCTGCATATCTGAAGTCCTGCAAATATTTGCTATGCTCAGCAGAATCTAAAATTTTAAAAGAATCATAGAGCCATAGCATGGTTTGGTTGGGAGGGACCTTAAAGACCAATCATAGAATGGTTTGGTTGGAAGGGACCTTAAACCCCTTCTAGTCCCACCCCCCCTGCCATGGGCAGGGACATCTTCCACTAGACCAGGTTGCTCCAAGCCCCATCCAACCTGGCCTTGAACACTTCCAGGGATGGGGCATCCAAAGCTTCTCTGGGAAGCCTGTGCCACTGCCTCACCACCCACACAGGGAAGAATTTCTTCCTTATATCTAATCTAAATCTTTCCTCTTCCAGTTTAAAGCCATTGCCCCTTTTGCTGTCACTACATGCCCTTGTCAAAAGTCCCTCCCCAGCTTTCTTGCAGGCCCCCTTTAGGTACTGGAAGGCTGCTGTAAGGTGTCCTCGGAGCCTTCTGTTCTCCAGGCTGAACAACCCCAACTCTCTCAGCCTTTCTTCACAGGAGAGGCGTTCTAGCCCTCTGATCATCTTTGTGCCTTCCTCTGGACTCCCTCCAACAAGTCCACATCCTTCTTGTGTTGGGGGGCCCCAGAGCTGAAGGCAGTATTGCGGGTGGGATCTCATAAGAGCAGAGCAGAGGGGCAGAATCCCCTCCCTCGACCTGCTGGTCACACTGCTTTGGAGCAGCCCAGGATAGGGTTGGCTTTCTGGGCCGCCAGTGCACATTGCTGGGTCATGTTGAGCTTCTCATCAACCAGCACCCCCAAGGCCGCCTCCTCAGTGCTGCGCTTGATCCATTCTCCATCCAGCCTGTATTTGTGCTTGGGATTGCCCCAGCCCAGGTGCAGGACCTTGCACTTGGCCTTGTTGAACTTCCTGAGGTTCTCACATGCCCACTTCTCAAGCCTGTTCAGGTCCCTATGGATGGCATCCCTTCCCTCCCGCATGTCTACCACACTACGCAGCTTGGTGTTGTCAGCAGAGTTGCTGAGGGTGCACTCCATCCCGCTGTCCGTGTTGCCCACAAAGATGTTAAAACAGTGCCGGTCCCAATACTGAGCCTTGAGGAATGCCACTCATCACCAGTCTCCACTTGGACATTGAGCCATTGACTGCAACTCTTTGAGTGTGACCGTCCAGCCAATTCGTTACCCACCAAGTTGTCCATCTGTCAAATCCACGTCTCTCCAATTTAGGGACAGGGATGTTGTGTGGGATAGTGTCAAATGCTTTGCACAACTCCAAGTAGATGATGTCAGTTGCTCTTTCCTTATCCGTCAGTGCTGTAACCCTGTCACAGAAGGTCACTAGATTTGTCAGGCTCTACTTGCCCTTGGTGACAGCCAGCATGGCTTCACTAATCACCTCCTTATTTTCCATGTGCCTTAGCATAGTTTCCAGGAGAATCTGCTCCATGATCTTGCCAGGCACAGAGGTCAGACTGACGGGCCTCTAGTTGCCCAGCTCTACCTTTTTTCCCTTAAAAATGGAGGTTATGTTTCCCCTTTTCCAGTCCGCGGGAACTTCCCCCGACTGCCACAACTTCTCAAATATGATGGGTAGTGGCTTAGCCACTTCATCCGCCAGTTTCCTCAGGACCCATGGATGCATCTCATCAGGTCCCATGGACTTGTGCACCTTCAGGTTCCTTAGATGGTCTCGAACCTGATCTTCTGCTACAGTGGGTGGTTTTTCATTTTCCCAGTCCCTGCCTTTGCCTTCTGTGACTTGGGCAGTGTGGCTGGAGCACTTGCCGGTTGAAGACCGAGGCAAAAATGTCGTGTACCTCAGTCGCCTTCATATTCCAGGTAACCAGTTCTCCTGTTTCCTTCCAGAGAGGGCCTGCATTTTCCCTAGTCTTCCATTTCTCACCAACATACCTATAGAAGCTTTTCTTGTTGCCCTTGACATCCCTGCCCAGATTTAATTCTATCAGGGCTTTAGCTTTCCTAACCTGATCCCTGGCCGCTCGGACAACTTGTCTGTGTTCCTCCTAGGCTACCTGCCCTTGCTTCCACTCTCTGTAGGCTTCCTTCTTGTGTTTAAGTTTGTCCAGGAGCTCCTTGTTCATCCACACAGGCCTCCTGGCATTTTTGCCCAACTTCCTCTTGGTTGGGATGCTCAAGAATATCTTGTACTCCTGCTTGTGAAAATAGTTCTTCATTTATCCTGTTTTGTTTGCTCTCTTGCCAGCCAAGCTGGAAAAGGAAGCAGCACCATCAGCTATGCTAATGTTGTGAGCTATTTTCATCTGTTCAGTGTCCCAGCGGCTTGGTTCCTTATCTGCTATCATCACTCCATGAAGTGTATGTGTGAGGAATGCAGGATTGGGCACAAATCTTATACCCTTTAAGACGTTTTGTCCAAAACAAATACTCAGTTCCAATAAGTGTGATTTAGTTGATAAATATCTAACGCTTTTCTGGAGAGGAACTTCTGCTTGGTTTTTGCGATGTACCAAGAGCATTTTTAGTACAACCCTGATCCTGAAGTCCTTGAACACGGACATGAGGGCTATTTGTGCATTGATGGTGCCAGACCATCTAGATGCTTTATTATTTGCTTTCCTCAAAAATGTGGCGTTGTTCTAGACGGCTTAGAGACGGAGCCATTTGTTTAATATTTCATGAGGGTGAAAGAGAAGAGCAAGACAGATCAAACCAATGTCCATGGAAATGAAAATGAGCATGCTGATGTTTATTATCCTGGTGTAGATGACCAGGAGACTTTATTGTTCTTGTGTTGTGATTGCCTTTGCTGGTGACATTACTAATAGCCTTCACCTATCATCCACGCATGTGTAACTCCCTGGACATTTTCTATTGATATCTTCATCCAAATTATCTATTCTCGGGATACAAACTTAAATCCAAAAGGTAATGAAGCTGGACATTTTCTATTGATATCTTCATCCAGATTATCTGTTCTTGGGATAGAAACTTAAATCCAAAAGGTAACGAAAGACTTCAGTGAATGTGTGAAATAGAATACAGATCACGGAGGCCATGCAACCTCGGTGCAAAGAGGAGAATCCACAATATCACATCCTGAGTGTGTTTTTCGATCTTACGTAAAGCTCTTGTCTTCAACATTCAGTATTGAACAAATGCATAGACCTGATTTTTAAGCATGAACATTTGTCATTATTAGTTTATATATGTACCATGCATGCATACATAGTACATATATGCACACTAAAAATTGCTGATTTAAGGCTCCTAATTTAAGAAAACACATGGCCACCTGTTTTGGCCATGGTTTGAAGGAGAGTTAAGCAAGTGGTTTGGTGCTTTGCTCGTTTGGGGAAAGCCATGTATGATGTGTTGGCCAATAAAAGATGTACTGAATGATGTCCCGCTTTCATAGTCAGACTGTGCTTATGCTAAGGCAAACAGAGAAGAGTTGGACTTGTGAAGAAATGGAAGGATTATGTGAATTAATGTGGTCTGTGTGCTGTGAGGGAGCTCTGTAATGCCAGCCGTGGTGTTGGGGTGTCCCCCTGTGCTGCCCGGGATGTCTGGCTGTTGCATGGGTTCAGTGCCTTTGATGAAGTCACATAAATTGCTGCGTATCATTAAAAAAAAAAAAAAGTCATGCTGTATTTTTGAATTTTACAGTGTGAGATAAAATTTTTGTCAAGTCACATTTTGAAATCTTTATTTCAAGACATGAAATAATTTATTAAATCCACCTTTATTGAAATTTGCCTTCTTGGTGTTCGCTTATGAGCTCTGATTTGAGCAGTCTGCAGCAAAACCAAAAGGAACTTGTTTGAGAGGGATTTGGGAGATGGCTTTTTTTCCTTACTGAAGAATCAGATGGACACATGTGTCCAAACATGCTTGCCATCACTGGGAAAGTGGCTGCGGGTTTAGAGGGGGCAAGAATGACAGACTTGCTAGGAAGCGAGCTTGGGATCTAACTGTGTATATTAAAGCTATCTGGAGATGGAGAGGAGAGAGTCCAGGTCTGCCCTTGACTTGTCCCATATAACCCCTTGTGAATTCAGAAGGAATTATCTATGAATAAATATAAGGGTGGATGTGCATGAGTGAGTGAGAATGTGATCACCTAATGTGGGATTCCCATAGTGAGGTGTTGACTCATCTTTTTTTCTTTTTTTTTTTTTTTTTTGGATGGAAAGCTATTTTCCAGCCTTAGAAACACTGGTTCCAGTTTGGGAAGGCATTGAAGCACTAGTACAAAGTGCTTTTCCAAGGAGGGATATTTTTCCGCAGTCAAGTCTTGTGTAAAACTTGAAATGTCTTTGAGGGGGGGGGGGGCAGAAAGTGAAGTAGTTTCAGGTGCTACTGTCTGTGCATAATATCCTGCACATGGAGACCCTGTTCTGTTGGTCCTTAGGCAATACCATGATTAAAAAAAACAATACAAACACCTGCACTTGGATCCACCTGCCAAGTTCTGCAGCTTTACACTCCCTTTTCTAGAACTTAAAAATAGGAAAAAGGAGGCAGGTGGTGGTGTGGTTGTTTTTTTTTTTTTTTTCCTGTGCTTTCACTGCTGTTTTGAGAGAGGCATATAAACAGCACAAGCTGCCAAAATGAAGGAGACAGTGAAACTGTCCTTATGTACTGGGCTGTGGCATGCACAGACAGGTTGGGGGAGGAAGGAGAAAATCCTTTCCCTGTCTTGCCTTCTCTCTTGCATTTAGTGTTGCTTCTCCCATAGTGGTGAGCTAAATTATTTTCATAAAGAAGCATACTTCTTGAGTTGATGTCCCAGTAACTTCTGAATTTCAGGCCTAGTGTGTGAAAAGATTTGATCTTTCCCTTCCCAGAAAAATTGTATTTCAGTGTGCTTCGTTTTCGAACTAAAGGAATTCTGGAGCAGGAAAAGGTCCAAGTAAATTCAAGGTTTGCTCTTTAACATTGGCAGCTGCTGTGCAAGATGCATTTTGAAACTGTGGTTCTGCTTGTGTTAACAACAACAACAAAAAAATTGCAAGATACAATTGCGTTTGTTTTGCACTTTCTAATCTTGAAAACAGAAGCTGGGTTAAACTGGTTGGCTCTAGCCAGCTCTGCCTCTGTGATGTACTGGAACCAGTTTAGTTGGGGGGAGGTCAGCAGAGAAAGTTTTGTTTAAGATCCTTTGCAACCACGTCGGTATTGTTTCTCTTGTTTAGCTTTTGTGCTCTGTTTGTGAAGGTACAATACAGCTTCGCCCTTAATGTACAACTGTTTTGGCTTCAATATAGCAAAACTATAAATAGACATCCCCTTGCCTCCCCAGCAGTAGGAAATGACTGCAGCAGGTGGTGTCCTCTGCTAGAAATTTGCATGTTATTAGTACCCAAGTACTTTTTTTAAAATTGACTTTCTTGTTGTGTGTTCTTCCTTTATTGAATGTCAACTGGCTGGTCAGCCAGCATCTTGTTAAAATCTGAAATCTTCATTAAGACAAAAGAACTAAAACCAGAAAGGTAGTTTTGGTTTATTTCTGTGCAGTCTCTACGTAAAGTACATTTTATAGGCAATTTAAAAAGTATTAACAGAAGGCACAGGAGAGCTGCGTATTGCTGGTCGCTGGTTAAAATGGTATTTTGATTCTTTTAGCTGTGTTAGGCTGAAGTTTAGCTCAGGTTTGTTATAGCAGTTCCTCCGTGGTAGTACTGGTAGATGCTTGCAAGGCTGTGGGCAAGTTTTGTATCCCTGCTTGTGCTGAGTAGTACCTTGCACTGTGAATAGCATCAAGAAAATAAACATGGCTTTTTGTGCAGCAAGGTAGTGCTCAGAGTAAATAAGGATATTGCAGTCTGGTCCAAGCGAAATGAGTTTGATGGTGTCAATAAACAAGCTTCCCCTTGGCACAAAACCCATCATTGTGTTTAGATTGACTTTCAGTCTCAGCAAAGAGGCCGAGTTGTTTGAGCAGGGAGAATAAAGGCATTTGTGCTGCTGAGATTTGTTTCCTTTCAGCCATGGTGGAGAGCCCTTGCCTCCTTGCCACTGTTGGGTGCTGAAAAAATAGTGAAATCAAGGGGAGATGCACTGTGTACACATGGTGTGTGTGTCAACAACAAAAAAGGGGGACAATCCTGTGTTTCAGTTACTGTTTAACATGTATCTGTCTTTCTGCCCCTTCTTTTCTCCCACAGATGTGAGAGCTGTGTGGAACTACTGTTTGTGAGAGGGGCCGGGAATTGCCAGGAGTGCGATACCCCCCTGCGGAAAAGTAACTTCAGGGTACAGCTCTTTGAGGATCCTGCTGTTGACAAGGAAGTGGAAATTCGGAAGAAAGTGCTGAAAATGTGAGTGTCACCACTTAAAAGAACAGAAGGTGAATGCATTTCATGGATCACCATTTTAAAAAATTGACTTACTCCTCCAGTAGTACAGAGGAGACTTAAAGTGATGGCCCATAAAACGTGACTCTGTTTAGCATGGAGGGATTTCAGAGATTCTGATTTTATGTGACAACTGGGGGCTGAATTCTCAATTTGGCCTTGAAGGATTCCTGCTTAGCATTAGAAAATGTTGGGTGTTTCTATGTAGCCTCCTTTGGCAAAGACTTGTCTCCTAAATGGAGATGATTCGATATTGAGGATTACAGCTGCTTTCCCTTTGAGGGGGTGAACATAAGAGTAGGGCAAGAAACAGGACCTTGATTGTTTTGTTCCCTGGAGACCTCTTCTGAGAGTTGAAGGCCAGTTCCCTTCAAGATGAAAATGGACAAAAGAGAAGCTATGTTCACATTGTTTTCTACTTCACACAGCAATTGTTAGTGGAAATGCTTCCTTACAAGTCTTGGGTTACTAGTCCGTCATGCAGACTTGAGACGTCTTGGAATTGAGATAAATGAGGTCTAAAATTACATTTCACTTCTTGTGGCCAAGAAATATTTTATAAGGAAACTAAGTGAGCCAGTGTTGGTAGAAGAGAGGCTGATGGAACGTAACAAACTGGAGAGAGTTGTGTGTGCAAAAATGAACGTACAGGTAAATTGTAAGTTTGGCAACCTTAATCTAAAACTTGGTACAATACTTGAATGAATCGTATGATGTTGCTGAGATGTGGGGAAATTGTGTCGTTGAATACCAAGATGCTGATGTGGAAAATAGTAATAATTTTGATGTTTGATTATAAAGTCTACTGAAGTTAACAAAAGTCAAAGTGGAATGAAGTCAACTTAGTTGACTAAACACGGAATGAAATGTAGTTAGAATAGAAAATGTTGTAAAATGCTTGACTCACTTGGATTGGCCAGATTAGCTTTTAGCAGGCAGAAAAAATATCCCCAAATTGGAATTTGGCTGGAGTTCTTGGGATTAGATTTTTATACTCCTGGGTGTCATATGTCTTGGTACACAGAGCAGGCAGAATCTCAGCTTTGTATTTTCTTGGGAAGAAAGCCTGCATGTCTTGACTTTCAGAGGCTGTTCACCTTCTAGCCAGTTGTCCCTTCATCTTTTTACTTTTTCCAGCTATCAAGAGTTGGATAAAGTGAGTTCTGGAATGGTCTATTGATACAAAATAAGATAATTGTGTAGCATTTTCAGTTTGCTGCTGACATATGCTTTCTGTTGTTGGCACAAAGCCAAATTCCATTTTCTGATACCTCTAGAAAAGCTTTTCTTGTGGGTATTACTGTTGTCGCTACCTTTGTTAACACATTTCTCATGCTGAAAGAGCTAACTTGGAATTAGTATATCCTAGCCTCTGTGCTCCTGTTTACCTGTAACCCTGGAAAAGGAATCGGCAAACAGTAGGCAAAGATAGCACCGATTTATGCCAGACTGGCTCCTCCTTTGAAACAAACGCTTGTGTCTCCTCCTGAAGATTGTGTATGTTGCTCAGTTGCGGGAGCCACAAAGCATGTAGCTGATAAAACTAGGTCGATACTTAATATGCTTTTGCAGCAAAAGCCTTGTTGAATTGAAATTGCATCTTTGTGTGTTATATAAATACTTGTTTCTCTTCTCTCAAAGATATAATAAAAGAGAGGATGACTTTCCCAGTCTAAGTGAATATAATGATTTCCTGGAAGAAATAGAAGAAATTGGTAAGTCTTAATGCTTTCGTTTTTGATGTGCTGTGCTCATGAGACTGTAGGCTTTTATCATGTGACACAGCTGCCTATGAGAATGTCTAAGGTGAGTTTCTGTAATAGGATTTGTCATAGTATCAGATGTTTGTTTAATTACTTTTTTCTGTACATTTTTAATCATATTTGCTGAACTGTAGGACATTGTTAAGTAAAACATTTTATCTGCCAGAGAAAAAACATGATTTGAAGATGAAGTAGTGCTTTATAGCTGGAAAAGAAAGACTTGCAGCGGACTGTCGATGCTGCACTGGGAAAGATTAAACAAAGAAGAGAAATTGAAATTTTCATTGTATGCCTCCATTAGCTTTATCTACCATGACAGAAGCCATATGGTGTCTTTCATCATTTTTGCTTCTGCAAGTACAGTAGTTGAAGCTGCTTTGAAGCTGATGACCTTACATACCACTGTGGTAGCATTTTGTGTTGCTGTGCAGAAGGAGAAGGTTTAGGAACAGACATTGATTTCTTTCTCTTTGGATTAGTTGAAGCAGAACTTTGCCCTTTGGGAAGGGACTATGTTATCAACAGAGTTTATTTTCTCCTTAGTTAGGGTGACTTGTGATTTATGGTGGAGTGATGGATTTTGCTTAGAAAAACAAGAATGTGTTCAAAGGAGTGACTCCTAAATGGTTTATTTCTTGTTTTTTACGAGCTTCTGAGGCTTTTCTTTTTTTTTGTCCTGGAGGAAGAAGAGGTGGCTTAGAACAAGCAGGAGGGGCAGTGAGTGTGAGTTGAAGGAAAACATGGAGATGCCACTCCTCTTCAGTTTCTCAAAGGAGCCCTTGCTCCTCTTTGCACTGTGGTGTTTTGTAGAAATGTATCCAATACACTTACTGCTGTGAGTAATGTCTCATGTTTTTGTTGGCATCAGAAGGCTGAGGCTGGAGAGCTAAATCGTGTGGCTGGGAAACACCAGGCACACTCATACAGGTCCAAATATCTTGAGGAGACGATGTGGGTGTAGTTCTGTTTGTATATTTTTTTGGATGGTGCTGGGGAAGGAGGGAATGAGTAGAAAGAATGGTTACATCTTAGCCAGAGGATCCTGGAAGAATTTGTGTGCTCATGGAAAGGAAAACTGCTTTTTATTTATGTAGCGTTAAATACAGGTTTCCCAGTTACTGCTGTTGCAGAGGTTTTCAGCATCTGCAACAGGGAGTTGAAGTTTTGCCTGAAATTGCACAAATTGTTGAGGTTAAGGCAGAATGTTATGATTCTCCAACTCTTGGGATTAGGTTGTTAAATTGCAGATGGTCCCAGAGCCTGTGCTTGTAACTTGGTTTAGAAGCAACAGAAATCACCCTGGTCTTTGTAACTTTGTGAAAAAGAATGAATTTGTCAATAATTGTACTGGCCCTGCAAATGTGTAATGAATAAGCTTGATAGAGTTGTTAGGAATTGGAGTTTGTTGCCTGAAAGGGACACCTAGAATACTAAAAGCAATAGGAGATCTGACTACCTCTTAGTTTCTTCATGTAGCAGCCAGGGTGATGAGAGGAAAGAAGGGGTGCAGTCAGAAGGCTCTTAATTTTCACCGTCAAAAAAGTCATTTATGATCTACTAACTTCAGGCAGATCTAGAAGCTGGAGGACAGGTTAGACTGAAGAACACCATCCTGGGTAAGAATTCAAGCCCTGTTCTCCTTTCCCTGGTGCTAAAGCTAATTGCACACATCTTGCTTTCCCCAAACCCTTCCCTCCTTGTGTTCCTGGGTAGAGTTCTCCACCTGACAGTTTTCCGGTACGTAGTGATAGTGTACCTTCTTCCAGTGGTTTTACCGTACATGTTGTGTGTGGCATGACTGAACAATGCGTTCAGGGTGTCTTCGACTCTGTATGGTTACTTCACATTTTGCTGCTGAGAGTAGTTATTTCATTTTTTCATGTATGTGAATTCCCTACTCATTTGTGCATGTGAAAAACTGGGCAGTAATATGGGAAAGAAGGGGTGTAGTCATGCAGCACAAAGTTTTGCCTTGTGCAGCCAGTGTACAGCAGGTTGGCAGAAACTGGTGGTGGTTGTTCGAGCTGCAGGTTAGGAAGCTAGGGAGCCGGGGAACTGGATTTATCCTCTCTCCCTGCCACCGCAAACTCAGTTTTTCTGTGGGAGGGTCAAAGTGCAACTTTACCTTGTTTTCTCTTTGGTAAGTTTTATTTCATAAGTTGTTGTGGGGGTTTAAACGAAATAGTTGCTTGGCAGGGACAAAATGTAAACATCCTGTGTTAAGTATACTTCATGTGACCCTGGCACAATTCTGATAGTTTTTCCAAATGTTTCAAGTAGGTCAGTTCCAATGTTTGCAGCAATTGCACTGTCTTATTCCATTGATGTGATATATGACCTCACTTGAAACACATTTTCTCCCTTTGTATCAGGTGTGTTATACCTACAGACTTTTTCTATTTAAAGAAAAGAGTTGGGTGGTACAGCAGAAGTGTGTGTGTGGGAAGGTCAAACAAACATTAGGGTAGTCACCTCTTAAGATTTCTATTATAAAAAACACATTTTTTGAAGTGGTTTAGAACCTAGCCACTAAATAATGCTTTGGGCTAAAATGTGTTATACAAGGCTTTAAATAGAAACCACATTTTAAAGCAGGTTTTCCCCAGAAGAAAAATCAGTTAGACAGTTTGAGAACATTGTAAACACAGTTTGTTGTCATTAACGCTAGGAATAAAAATAAAGTGAAAGGGTTAAAACCTGCTTTTGGGAAAGGTGTGGACAACATCTATTGGAGTAAGTGAGGTCCATGCCCGTAGGATGAGAGGGGCAAGGTTAAACCCGAGAGTGTTGCTGCAAGTTATAATGTCTGGACATAATGCAAATTTTGCTTGCTCTTTCTACAAGTTTTTTTTCTTCCCTCAAGGTTTTCTTCTTCCCCAGAGTATCTTCATAGCCAGTTTTTCAAAACCCCATGTGTAAGCTCTCTAGAGCAGGGCCCGCCTCCTACCATGTGTATACAGACTGCCTGGCACCATTCTCATGATACCTGAATGAGGCCTCTAGGCATTACCGCAACACGATTGTTAATAGTAATTATTGCTTTGTAAAAACATTCAGTGCATTCAACTTGGAAGGAGGATACTTTATTTGTGCCCTTTGAATTCCTGTATCTTGTTACTCCTCTAAGACTTCATGCAATATCAGCTGCCCAGTGACTTGTATTGCTCAGAACATTTATCTTGCAAGTGATCCTTGGGGAGAAAGAATTTTGGTGTCTATGGTCACTTGTGAGTTGTGTAGTTTATTGTTTTGTGTGTTTCTTTGTTTTGTTTTTTTCCTCTGTGTGTGTGCACGAGGGTGGGATTGCTGCTCCTGACAATAGGAGTAACCCAACTAGAAATTAGGCAGCTTAATCAAAGATCCATTTCAGACATCTCATTTGAACAAAAATTTCAGCACCCTGCTGTTCCAGTCAAAATGATCTTAGATTGATGAAGCTGAGTGATTTCAATCATTACTATGCTAAAGTGTTTCTCTGGAAAATTATTGACCCAATAAAAGACGACTGAGGATAAACAGAAATAATTATTAATACCTAACTAGATTTTTCTGGCTTATCTGTGGGTTTTCCATTGTTTCTGATAATTGTTTTGTCATAATCACAGAAATGTTGTTTGGAAGGGACCTGTTAAAATCTATTCCATCTTTTCTCCCCCTTTCCCCTCTTCTACCCTTAAAAGTACAGGGACCAGACATCAAAAGCACCAACAGAAGGTGTCACAGTAGCTTTGGAGTCCGTGGGGAGACTGAGGATGTGGTATTGCCTACCTTCATAGCGCTCTGCCCAAAGCATTTGCTCTTCTGCCGTTCCTGTTCTCTAGCTGGTGATTTATGGGGATGTTAATTAAGGAGTTGTTTGTAGAAGAGTGGGAGGAATATTGCTTATAACAAACTAATACTACTAATTTTTAAATTTTCAGCTGGCTCATACCAGCGATGCAGATCAAACACTGTCAGCAGAGTAATCATCTGCTATCATGACTGAGAGGGAATGTTCCTACTATTTGAATAGCAAGTATTTTTTACGTGGTAACATTACTGTCTCTTAAGGAACTAGAAGAAGTCTCAGAAAATTTGCAGTATCTCAGGCTAGAACAGGGAGATTTCGATGGACGTAGTCCTGCAGTGGGGTGACATTCGTTCATACTGCTGCGTCTCTGGACAAATTATTGTGCCATATAATTAAAATTTTTGTCTCATTTTCTTTTTTCTTTTATAACTAGGAAAATATTTTTTCCATTTGTTACAGAATTGCATAATGAATGTTGTTATTTTGAAAGGCAGTGAAAGTCTCCCTTTCACTGCCATTATGTAGTGAATTTCAGAAGTAGGGAGTTTTACCTAAATAGAATGAAATGTTTCAGAAAAACACAATAGTCTTCCTGTTATACTTCAACAGATGTCTCAAGGCAAGTCATTTTATAAACCAACCAATGTGAGATAGATAAGTAGATAAATAATTGTTGCATACAAACCAGCTTCTGTTTCTTTTCCCTGAAGGCTTTCAGGCCTCTTATATCAGCTTAAGCTATATTTCAACATGGACAAAAATAAGGCTGGCTTCTCTTTGAAACCTTTTCAAACTAGCCATCTGCTTTGCCAGTGATATTCAGATCTATACCAACATTTTTTCAGGGTAGGTGTGGCATATGAGGGGTTTTTTTTTAACCTCTTCTTGGTTCTTCTAGTTTTATAATTGGTTTTGTTGTATTTTTAAAAAGGGAACATTTGGAAGAATTATATTTAAAATAAATTTCTGGCAAACCTCAAAGCAGATGAAAATAAAAAAACCACTGCATACTCTTAGCTGTTTAAAAGGTAAGATGTTGAGCATTGATCACTGTTCTTTGATTTGATACTTGTAGGTTTTTAATTGCCAAGTAACTTGTGGAGGGGACAAGGGAGAAGAGAAAGAAATAATCTCTTCATTATTTGTGGTGACCTAGTGCCCCTTACAAAATGGAATTGTCAGCTGTAATTGTGAGGGTACAGTGGCAAGAATTTGTGTTCTCTGAATATTGATGAAAAGACATGAAAAGTATCGTAGAAAATAATTGGAAGATGTTTCGTCTGGCTGGTTGGCCACTGATAACTATTCAATGTCGAAGAGCGTAGTTTGTTTTGCTATTAGGGTACTTGTTGTAGGAGGGAGGATATCCTTTTTGTTTATTGAAGGACAACTGTCAACAGTGATGTTGATATAGAGACATCCCGGTCTTAACACTGTTGTGACAAAATGCAGCTCTTCAGTATTGTAAGTCTTGAAATATGGACAACTTGATGTTGAGGAGCAGATGCTTAGGACCAAGATAATGTTCCTCCTCAGTGATTATGAATCAATATTCATTGGCAGAAATCTACTCTGGCCTTTGAGGGTGCTGGAAGTATGAATCTTTCTGATTGCTGGTGTCCTACCATATCCTGAAGTGACAGAGCAGAGGTGACTGACAGAACATAATCAACATGATATGAGCAGATCTGGCTGTTGAGAGGGTTTTATCTGTGGTTTGGTTCCAGCCACAGCAGAACAGAAGGGGAAATAAACCATCTTTCACCTTGCTGCAGGCAGAGCAGTGGGTGTTTAAGGTGGCTATGCAGGTGACTACTGAAGATTTCTCAAACATTGGTGCAGAAACATATCTCTTACATTGAAATGTTGCTTCATATCAACTAGCAAAATAACCCGCTTTGGAAGTAGTTCTAAACAGAGGCAATCATCTGAATGTTTAAAACTTGCCTACTTTCCCCAGTATGACTTTTAAATCTTACGGTTTTGCTTTACAAACCCAAGTTGTGACTAGTTGAACCTACTAAAGATAACTGAGAAAGAGGAAAAAAAAATCCTGAATGTTTCAAGTAGGAATGGTTGCAAAACCTTATTACTGGATTATTTTTAGCGAAATAGCCAAGGTGTTCAGGAGCCTAAAGGCATTTGGCATCTCATCTTGCTCCTCCTCTTGCACCTGAAGGTGGCATCTGGGCATCCAGCTAGCACAGCATGTCTCATGCTATTTCTTTCTTGTGTTGTCATTGAAGAGTTTAGAGAGCTGGTGTCTGGATTTAAGTTGTAGGAAGTGCTGACATTCCCATGCAGCTGCTGTCATTGCAGAGCCCTGGTCTGATTGTATGCCAGCGTTTTTGCGTAACAATTCTTCTCTGCCATCATACTCGAATATTAAGCTGCTTGTCAGCTGGGAACTGTAGGTTGGAGATCTGGAGGTCAAATCTCCATTAAAATACTAAAAGTTTAGACTAAAATAATGTGTTTTACTAAGGAAATGTTGCTACAACCAGAAGGTGTATGTTTGTCATAATATGAAACTGGAAAATGTTTTTATGCCTTTTTGAGAGAAACCCCCGCAGCATTTAAATACGTAATTTGCTTCCAAAAACCAAGGAGCTGAACTTGAGTGGCTTGTTTGGGTTATAGCAGTGCCCAGAGTTTTTACCTGAGCTGAGATCAAGACTACGGAGATAGATGTCGCATGTAGCTATAGTATGGAGGTACAGCAGACAATGTACAGGAGAAAGGAAGCTTTGTTCACCTACTCCTGTTCTTACCAGTGGGAGACTTCCAGTAGAGAGGCCCAGCGGTCTGCCCAGGAACAGTGGCAAAGTTGGAAATTGAACTTGAGTGTTGATTGTCAATTAAATGCTTAAACCACAAACCCAGCCTCTGTCTCAGATCCACCCTCTGAAGTGAGGATGATGGGGTGTTGGGGGGGAGAGTTCAGCTGATTTAGGAGCCAGGCTGTATTAAAATGTCAATCCTCTTGATATTGCTCATTATTTGGAAAAGG
>NW_009632842.1:11005-11761 GCF_000690535.1 Cariama cristata | reverse complement strand
GCTCTCTCAGACTTGTAAACTGAGGAGATTTATTGCTGCCCTTCCAAATGCTTCTTTAGAATTAAGAGTTCACATTTTTGAAATTCCTGAAGCCCTCAGGAGGGAGAGGGATAAGGGAAAGTGATGACGGTAAGAGGAGCAGAGCACACCAAAGGCTTTTCCAGGCTGGTTTTCCCAGTTATAGCTGCAGATAGCCTTACTAGGAGGAAATCAGCTAAACCTGCATTAAGAAAACTGTTGGAGTCATGGGCCAATGATTACACTGGATTTGGATGAAATTTAGACTTCTTTACTCATTGCAGTTGGTACTGCTCATGGTTTGGAGAGCTGACTCTGGCCTATTGTGTTGCTGTAAGCACGAGCCTTGGTAATTTCACAACTATCACGTCAAGGGAGGGTCTCAGCAGGGTCTTTATGAATTCCTGTCCTTCCCCAGATGTGGCCGTGCCTACAGATAGATTGTCATGTGTTTGACCTAACGCTGATAGACGTGGAATCCACTCCATCAGTGAAATCCCAGCTCCCCTTGAGGCTGGTAGAGAAAAATCCCTTTGACTTCGTTTTTTTTTTATTTTTTATACCTCCTCCTCAGTCTAGGAAGGAGTTCACCTTCCCTGTTCTTTCTGCATATATCACCAATTTTTGCGATATTTGAAGTCGTACCTCCTCCTCAGTCTAGGAAGGAGTTCACCCTCCCTGTTCTTTCTGCATATATCACTGATTTTTGCGATATTTGAAGTTGTAAGATGTATTTCC
>NW_009632842.1:0-10971 GCF_000690535.1 Cariama cristata | reverse complement strand
GTAAATGTTGCAGGGGGTGTGATGTCAAAATCCCCTCTTGGACCACCCGCTCCCGTGGAGCAGCCGGCCCAGCTCCGTCACGACTCGGACGGGCTCCTTGTGCAGTTCGTTCTGCAGCAGGCACTGACACAAACTCTCGGGTTTGGGCTGTGGTTTTGTAAAAGGTCCAGGGCCTTGCAAACACCCATGTTTGCAAGGAAATGCCGGCATTTTAATAAGGATTTGCTTGGAAAATTATTTCAGCTTCTATACTGGATATCTTTCTTTCCTAGAGGATGTCTGAGATACGGTGGGGAACTAGCCACTTATTTTCTTACAAAACTGGCAAAACCTCCATGCCCTTTGGTTACCCCCAAGCTTGCAGGGATTGGCGTGCACCTGAGCAGGAAGATAGGAGAAGGTTAGAAGATCCTTCATAAAATAATGGGCTTTGGTGTTGTGTTTTTTTCCTGTTTTCCAATGTATAATGACATAAATAACCTCAGTCTATTACTATGGTGTTTATTGATGATGAATAACCGAGGCTATTCTTGTTTTGTATGGTACTGTTCTCTCAAATCTCCATTGCGTTATGCAGCCACAGCATGTTACTATTAAGACAGATAGCAAAGGAATATTTTAGGGACAGTTCGGGGATGGTCCCACTGTCCCTAAGGGGAAAGCTGCCCTTGGAAATGAGAAGTCTTGAAAGAGAAACTTAGGTGTATCAGGCAAACTTTTCAGGAATGCTGCCAGTGTAACCCAAAATCCTTCCAATGTTATTTTTCAGTCCAGAAGCAGAATATTAACAAGGTGTTGAGTGTTTTTTTTCCTCCACATAACCACTGTAAGTAAAGAGGGCTGGCAGTGTGGCCGTCCCCTCCGGAGACACTTGCATCCCTCTGGGAAGGGATGGGAAGCTTTCCCAGGGGAGGACGCAGCTCTCGCTTCTGTCTTCTGATATGTCCTTTCTTTGCCGTCAGTGAGCTCAATCTGGTTGTGTTCAAAAGTGGGTCTCATTTTTCTCTTTTTCCAGATACCAAATAAATATAAATTCAGCTCACAGCCTCTCGTGTGTTAGTTGGAAACAACAAATGCTTTTAAAAATAGTTGTGTTGGGTTAAATGTTTAGCACTAGAGAACAGTCATAGTTTGCACGGCAGTAGCTTTCTAATGTAAAACACTTTTTTTAGCAACTTACACTACTTTGGTAAACTAACACATGTTTTGAAAAAAAAAAAAATAATGTTACGTCTTTGCCTTCAGAAACAAGCCCAGCCTTTTCATGCAGATCCCCAAAGAGGTATGCGGAGAGATGGTTCCCCTTGGGCAAGCCTGGCATTAGAGACTCCCGAGGTGAAACGATGCTTTTCTGACACCAACTTCCTCACCCAGGCGCCTTTTGGAGCTGCTTTAGTGTGACATTTATGACAAAACGTCTCTTACACATCCTTTCTGATTTTTCTCGCAGAGAATATTCAACTCCTTTGTGTACACGGAGAAAATATCGAATGGAGAAAGTGAAGTTCAACAGGTGAGTCCAAAGGCCCCTTCCCACCTCCTCCCGCCCGCTGGCAGCGTTAGAGTCAGCTTAGAAATTACCGTTCTGTCTGGATTTATTGTGGCCACTTTCCTAGCGTCCAGCACATCAGGTAACAATAAATGGAATGGAATATAAATGGAGATGAGATATATGGGCTGATGATGTATTTGAGAGTTTTGCAGTGCCATGAAAAGGCTTTCCATCTGCTTTGTGTGGGTCTGTCCCTTAGAAACAAAAGAGCAGAAGCAGAGCTGGGGCCCTCGTGTAGTATCTCCATTAATTGACGGGTTTTCATGTTGGAAGTGTCTCTTTTAAAATTGTTTTAATTCAAAGCAAAACCACTAATACTGTTTATGAATGTGGAAATGGTATCAGTTGCTTTGTGTAAATATAGGACAGCTACAGCCTCATGCATAACAGTTGTGGTTGAGGGGGTTTTGTAATTTTGTGGGGCCTTTTTGAACGTTTAACTCTTCAAGTTAACATTGAGATAATGTATCTCAACACATGGGCCCTTTGCATTTTAATACATGCATACATTTCGAAAATTAATTTCGGTTTAATTTTAAAACAGATCAAATAGATTACATTTTCTTCTTTGAGAAATTAAGGTACCGATTCCGTGTGCTCACAACTGCACCTTCGTGCTAACTGCGGTGAGTTTTGGTACAAGCAGCAGCCGCTGCCCTACGTAGGCAGCCTGGGCATCCGAACAGAGAAACAGCTTTTCCTTCCAGTTTAAGCATGGACTCACTTGCACAACCTTCAGCGAGTAACCTGACTTTCTAGACGTCTATCAAACCAGTTTTAATGTTTGGTGAAAACAAAAGTGCCTCAAGGGCTTTCCTTGGGGAAAAGGGAATTGCTCTTCAGCCTTGCAGGTAGCCTGATTTGTGCATGAGCTGCTCTTGCTGGTTTCCAAGAGCACATCAGTACATTGCACACTCGTGTGCATTAAAACTGGTCATGTAACATAAACAACACTCTAAGTTGTATTTACTGTAAATAGTAAAATACCCAGACTTTTTTTTTCCCCAAGGAAAAAGTCAAAGCAGAGCTGGATCAAATGGGGTTGTGAATCCTTGCACGCTATATGTAAACTGTTGGAGAGTTTGCATTGGAGAGCAGGGCTCAGCTCCTCTTCTATTTCAGAAGAAACATGATCGCTTTTGATGGGATTATGGTCAATGTAGGAACTAAATAAATTTACAGAAAGCGGAACAATTCAGGAAAAGTTCCACTGATGCTGGGTTTCTGTTAAATCGAAACCAAATCTTAGGGGTAGAAGCCTTGTCCCATACTGACATTGAATTGAAGTGTGTAACAATGTTAACAGAAAAATGTGATAAATATAAGAGCATGTGATTAATGATCTAGGATTTAAGTGAGACTCTTAAATTGCCATCGTAAAGATTTTAAGGTGAATCTCTTGTGCGTGTTATCATAAAAATGACAAGGTTTGTGTTTAGGAAAAAATGGGCAAAGTTCACCTTTGGTACTGCTTGTGTCTGTGTTAGATGTTTGTTTGGTGAGATACAGATGTGTGTGGGAAACCACAGAAGAAGCCAGAGCCACACTTTAATCCTGGTAAATTACCCTAATTCTGGTATTAATGATTGCTTGACCCTGTCGATAATAGTGTCTCAACCATCGTAACAGATGTTATGCTTTACAGGAGGTTTTTCCTAGCTCTGGTTAGTTAGAAGACATTTGATGCAAGTTTTTCCTGAAGCTTGATCATTTTATGGGAGTCTGTTCTACATACGCTGGCTGTAGAAACACATTTCTGTTTTTCAGTCATCACAGTTGAGATCATCACGTATAATACAAGAGGAAAAAAATATGAGGAGGGGTAAATAAGCCAGGAGGACGTACCCTCTTCTGGTTTCGATTCCGCTGCCTGTCTTTGTTATGCCACCTTTCCCACTTTGCTTTTCAAGTGAATTGTGCATTGTTCCATGCCTTTAATAATTATCTTTATTCTCTCCTGGGTTTGTTTGACTTCTGCTTTACTTTTTTTTTTTTTTCAACTTTTTTTTCTTTTTTCATTAAGCAGTCACCAGTATAAATGTCATGACATGGGGGCAGCAGATGTGCCGTTCATATTGTATTAGAACCCTTCAGTTATTTTTCAAATCTCCTCTCTTCCAAGAAAGCCCCCAAATTATTTCTCTTTTTTGACAACCTCTAATTGGAGAACACATAATTGAGAAGAGGTTATCTGGTTCTCTTCGTATAAGTGATACCTTTTTTCCCCTGGAGGTCCAGATACATATGGCTGTGTACTTGAGTAATTCGTTTGGCATCATTGTTAACCATTCTGATGTGTGTTCCTATTATTAATTTGGGCATACTTCTTTTTGTTGATGTATCGGTGAAATATTGTAAATAAAATAAATAAATAAAATTGGATGCCCAGATTATGATCCCATAGACGAAATTTGCTGCCTGGAAAAGCATCGTGCAATCGGTGATGGTAGGTGGTTGGTTTCTGTAGTGCCTGAGGTCGGATGTGCACAAATGGTGAAGGTTCAGTGGCGGGTACAGGAGATGGGTGCCACGCTTGGCATGATGCTGGAGCCCACCGACCACCCTCGGGAGGCTTTGCCTTCCCTGTAAGCATGCACAGGTGGGTGCTTGCCTGCAAAGGCACCATGAAAGGGTAGTTGTCCCCCGACTTTAACTTAAATCTGAAACCATCCTGACATCTTAAAAGAAGGGTTCACTGGCTTTGACGTTGCTCTAGGGTAATGTTTTTCTTGAGTATTGCTGGGTGGTCTGCACACCGCGAAAGGGCCATGTGGGCTAGATTATACATATCAGATGGCTTTTGAAAGCCAGAAGTGTTTTTGGGGAAACCAAGAAACTGGATTAAAACTCCTTTGAAGTCTCGACTATCGATTCTCCACTTAGGAAAAGACGCTGCTAGTTTCCCAGCTGCAGATGTACGTATTCACCCTAAGTAGATATAAATAACTGTCTAAACACTGTAGGTAGTGTGATGAATTCGGAGCTGTCGGAGGAGAAAAACGAGGCCCCGGTGAAGCATAATTACTATGGTTAAAAGCTCAACAGTGAAGTGGACAGAGAATAATTGAGCACTTCTGTTTCATTAATAACCAGGTCTTTTAGCCCTAATGAATCACAAGCAATATAACCGGAGTTTTATGAGTAAGAGTAGTACATTGAACGGGATCATCTTGAGCAAATGCAAACAAATGTAAGCAAATTAAATCCCCTGTCGCTCATTCCTGTTTTGGTCATTCATTAACATTTTCTTAGCAACTGATACCCAAAGGCAATTAATTACGATTTTACGTCAGCTGGGATTTTTTTTCTGGCAGACCACTGAATTGTTGTAGGGGATGGGTTGGTTTTTTTTATACTAAACTGTGTAAATAATGACTTTCAGTTTGTCGAGAAAGTGAAAAACTACAGCTGTTGGCCTTCAGGCCTAACTGTTTAATAGGCTTGACTTTCTTCATGCCACACAAGGAGTGGTTTACCTTTTGACGTTAAACTGCTTACACTTTTAAGGTCTGCAGTTACAGAATTACTATTGTGTGTAACAGATAAAACCTTTTTTGCTTTGAATAGGTTATTAAAAATGGGATGGCGATTGCCAAAAATAAGTTGGATTCCTTTTCTGTGAGTTATTTCAATATCAGAGAACTCACATACAATATGAAAATTTAGTAGTGTGAACTCACGATAGAAAGAAAGTGGAAGATGGTTAGTGAAGCAGTAGCAAATAAAGTAATTAAATTAGTTCAGATAGTCAGTTGTAAATATGTGTATGTCAGCTGAAAATCACTGCGCTGGAATATTCCTGGGAACGTTCCCTCCTGTTTGAAGGCTGGGAAGGGCAGGGTCAGAGGGAGGATTTTAATTTAGAATAAGTGAATGCACAAGCAGTGAGATATGCCTTTTGTCGTTAGGTTTTCCCTTGTTTGATGTATGCTTCTCTCCATGTAACTCCTGTGTTTACAGCTAGAAGGCTGTCATTCCTTTTCCTTCTGGCTCATTCGGAGCATAATTATCATCCATAACAATGGCAATGGTAACCCAGAGAATCAGTTTTGTATAAATCTGCTAGGAGCTGCGAAGAAATCACAGGAAGTTAGTTGGGAAGGTCGGGAACAGAATTGTGAGGCAAAACACTGTTTTTTAAAGGTATGCAATTTTGTTTCGAATGGAACCAGGTTACCAAAAGTATTTGTTTGAAAAATGGTATTTATATATTTAAAAAAAAAATCCCTGAAAGATGAAATCTTTAATGATTTGGGACTGAGTAAATTTTGTCTGCCACAAAAATGTCTTCTGGAGTAATACAAAGCATTCTTCTTGCCATACAATGTATTTTTATATATTTAAGAATTATAAAAGCTCAGATTTGATGATCTTAAGGGTCTTTTCCAAACTAAATGATTTTATGACTCTAAATCAAATGGCTAAAAAAATGATCAGAAATCAAATGATGTGTTACCTAATCTAAAGTGAAGCTTCCTTTTTTAAACTTTGGTACAAAGAACAGTTACACGTATTTGTTGTCAATTTGCTAGAGAACTTTTCATCTGAATTTGGGGATTTTTTGGAGTGAAGAGCATGTGTGTGTTTGCTTGTGAAGGGTTCTTCTCTGATGGCTATTATGGCAGTGGCATTTATAGACAACATCAGCTTTAGATCTGAAAATATGGTAAAGGGTGGAAGTTGTGCCCTCTAAACTGAATCGGACACAGGCCCTCACTGAATTTGGGGAGATCTCTTTAAAGATCAGGTAGCTGTTTTGCAGACTCAGTTGACTCTGGTGCATGGAGAGCATTGGACTAAGGCGAATAAAAATCCCAGGTGGTATTATTGCTATGGGTTTCTTTCACTGGATCCTTATGCTCTTGGGCTGCTGTCATCTTCTGGGTTTCTGGAGGACTTCCACACAGCCTGTGTGAAACTCGTTAGATAAAGCACCACTTTTTCTAAGCCTACTTCAGACCCAGACCTTGCTTGGTTTGGTTTTGGTTTTTTGCTTCCTCTGTTACCAACTGCTAGGGGATGGGATGACATTCGGAGCTGTAGCCATTCCTTGTTTTTCCTTGTTCCTCTTTGCTGGTTGATTTGTATTCTGTTGGTTGTGGGGTTTTTAATAAGCTGTGGACACAGCTATCTCTACCGCGTTTTGTTCTCTCTGTGTTCCTCGCCAAGGCCAGCATCGTGTCAGACACCAGCTACGTGCAAGATGTTCTCTATTCCTTCAGGAAATGCATTTGTTATAAAAATAATTAATAGGTGAGTTTAAGGAGCTCCTTTTGCAGTCATACTAATGAAAGGACTCCTCGTCACCTCGTTTCTTTTACTTATTTTTTTACCAAGATGAGATATCTTTCTAAAATTAATCTATGCCTCAGCCTGGAAGGAAATACATCAGCGTGCTGAAAAATCTAGATTTTACTGTTGAGCATGGCATCTCCCTGGCTATGAAAAGTGCTACACTTGCACAACGTTGAGTTTTATGTCGATTAACTGTGAGCCTTGTGATAAATGGCGATGCATACTGTGTTTAGCATATTTCCAGAATGACTTTCAGGAATTGTGGCCCTTTCTGTAGTTTTTGTTGTGCACCATGTTTGACGTCTTCCTTGGAATAAATCTTGGGAAGCCTTGCGAAAGTTACTGGCCGGTGTAAAACCTCAAATGAGTGCTGGTCTCTCTGAAGAAACGCACATTAGAAAGTACTTTCCTGTATCCTGATTGAATGCTTGAGAAACATTTTCAGTGGCATCTGGAGGAGTAGGAATGGTTTGAATCTGTTAAAGCAGAGGTGTGGAAGAAGCTGATGGCGATTCCGTGATCCTTTCTCAAGCCACGTCCCTGCTGACCTCTGTGCTCTTCTGGGTTCGTACAGATGCAGTGGTTTCTTCCAGAGCCGAGCAGGTTAGGAATAAATATGTTAAAACATTTTCTAGAAGAGGAATCTGTGGATGCGGAGTGGTGTTAAGTTGGGATAAGGGGGGAGGAGTGCGTGGTGGATGTTGGAGAGAGGTACTTTTCTTCCAGGTTCTTCTGGTTCACGGAGGGGATTTAAAAATAAAAGTACTAACTAAACTCTTCAATGTGCAAGCAATACTTTCTGAGGAGCCTGGCAGTGTTAAATCTCATGGCTGTGACTCCGTTATGGCATCCATGCCAGTCAACCTCATTGATACATATTTTATATACAGTCTTGAAAACATTAAAAATACCTTGGCTTTCAAGATACAGCCAGAAAGAAAACCTAACCTTGGAGCTCTGCTTTCCCTCAGTGTGCCCTGAAAAGGGAAAACTTCAGAGCCGTGGAGCTTTGAGGGGAATGAAGCTTTTTAAAAAAAAAAAAAAAAAAAAAAAGCTCAAGGGAACTATGCAAATGAGGAAAATGTCTCTGGGAAAATTAGAGAAACTCACTGATGTTGTGATGAAAGGTTGTCAGTGGAGATGGTGACAATTGAAGTGCATTACCCATGGGTGCTGCTGTAATAGAAACAGGTGTTACCGTCCAACCTGTCTGCAAACTGAACGGCTTTGGCTGCATGCCAGCTGCCAAAAAAAAAAAAATAATACACCCCACATTAGAAAAAATAGAGCTAATGGCTGCATTGTTTGGAATGAGCACTCATTTCTTATTACTCGGTTCCTTAAAATCAAGGAGAAAATACAGAAATCTTAAAAAAGACAAGTTGAATGCCAAGCAAGGCTTCCCTCCTCCCCTCCTTGTTTTTAAAATGAGGTGAAGAGCACTTTGAGAATTGACCTGAGGATAATAGCATTTTATGTCAATCTCAAGGTATCCAGATTTATTTTAGTCTCAATTAAAATGGGTGAATTTGAGCACATCTGTGGGAGCGAGAAATGCCTGTCACACTTGGTACCTACCCAAGGGTATACCCGAGCGTGGGATGTCAGCTACCTGTCCCTTTTATGTGCCTGATTTGGGACACAATTTCCCATTTTTTGCCTTAAAAATGTTTTAAACAATTATGTTAAGAAGGTTTCAGTGCTCTGTCCTTTCATTATTTGTTATCTCTTTCTTTCTGTACCTTTAGGGTTTTGTAACCAGCGTGGTGTGGGTCTTGCATCCATCAGTATGCAATGGCTATTCGATTTAACCTCTGGGCAGGTTAAAAAAAGCAGGGTAGATATTGGAAAAAATAGTGATGTTTTGGTTAAAGATTTTAGGTTTTTATTTGGAAAAATGAGAAGCTGATTTAAGCCTGCAGCTTTTATTCTGACAGGCTCTAGCAACTGAGTGCATCACTTTGCAGACTGAATAATGTTTCTGAGCTAATGATGTGAGTGTGCATGCATGCATGGGCACGCAAGGCATAGATGAGCAGCTAGGAAGTATGTATTATGTTTTTCCCGTTGTTTTAATTGCCGAGAGCTGGAATGCCTGTTCACTGTCATGGATTTTTGTGCTCCAGTGAAGCCCAGCTATGGAAGAAAAACTGAGTTAGTTTTGTTAGGCTTCATCTGGATTATACTTCTAGGTTTGATGAATTAAAACCATTTGGTTTTAGTAATTTTTCAACTGATTGGTGTGTTACCTTTGGGTTCTTACCACGGTTTATTCATTGTAATTAATTTTCAATGGAAAATTGCTTTCGGATCATCTTGCCATTGGTGACTTTTTTCAGTTAGCTGTTTTTTAAAGTGGTTTTGATCATTGGGAGTATTCTCTTGCTATCAGAGGGCAGTGTTTTTAGGGTTCTTCAGATTAGACAAACTCTGTTTTGAGTGCCTAAACAGTGCCTACGTCCATGGGGAGATAAGGGAATAGATATCTGTGTAGCTCTGGGAGGCTTCAGGTCCCTTGTTGCTGACATGCACTTGACTCTCTGCCCCGACTGAAGTGTTGGATCCCATTTAATAACTGTAATGTTCTGACTTGGAACCGTTCAGAGGGTTTTTTTTTGATGGGAGATGCGATTTAGGTACTAAGCCCTTGCTTTTTATTAGCTTCTGATGTATGGGCTCTTCTGAAAAACAGATTTTCGGGTCTTCAGACTCCACGCAGAGAGGTAAAATTCAAAGGCTGTGGGGTGCTTTTATCGTTCAACCTGGAAGGTGAAAACTCATCAACACCGAAACCTCATCGTGTACAGCATTCATTTATCAGAGAAAAGCAGTGATACCAAACGAGAGTCCTTTTGCTGTGATGCTCCTTGATAGTTTTGTTACTGCTAATGATGGTTGTGTGGTCTTTTTTTCAGCAAACTTAAACTCCCTTGCCTTTTTGTGATTTCAGGTAGGGAAACTAAAGAAAGAAGTGTCTAGTTTCAAGTATCTGGTTTACATAGTGCTTAAGCACAAGTATTTCATTTGCTCAAACTGAGAGAGGAACTTTGTAACCATGAAACTTAACTGCTTTGATTTAGGAAATTTGGCTTGTGTATGTTTGAGACCATCCAGAAGAACACTCTTCTCAAGGATGCATTTGAGGAGTACGGTCGGACAGAAAAAAAAGTTCATCAGAAAATAGAAAAGGAACTACCCAGCAGCTTATTATCTGAGAACTGGGAGCAATTAATAGTGTTGGATGCCTAACATGGAGGAGACCATTAGTAATCCTCTGGTTCCTTGGCAATAAATCATTCTACAAAATTAATTAGGTATAATTCTCTGAGCCATTTGAGCAAGGTCCTATTAAAACCTGTGCTCCTAGGAGACCTGTCGTTGAGCTGCAGCATTTGCTGGGAACAATGGAGGCAAAGGCAATTCTGTTATCAATGTGGGCCTCGTTATTTGCATAGCGAAGTAAATCATGATGAAATGTCCTGTTAATAATAGTTAGGAAAGACATTTGTCCGTCCAGGGGATCTGGAACAACTGACTGCGTTTCTCAGCACACAAATGTAGCGGCACTGTTCAATCATCCCCATAGAGTTTGGGGTGTACAGGAGGGAGCAGGAGAGATGAGTGTTATGAATTAACGAGCTAACTTCAGTTCCAAAGAAAGTTTGCAGAAATACAAAATGCAATATTTCTGAGCATTCGACATCGCAGTGTATTGCTTAGAGGTTATTCTCTTTCATTTAGGATGCGTCTGGCTGATGATTAAGTGTAATAGGTATGTTGGTGTGAAAAGGATACTGAATGTGCCAGAGCAGATTTTGTACGTGCCTGATGCGTTTCATTAAGTTCTGAAAGACCAAGAGAAAGTCTCAGTAAATGTTTCTTGTAAAACCTGATGCTTCCTAGTGACTTGTGTTTACTGTCACGTTTGCTGAAATAACAGCCACAATTTTTTCCCTTCCAATTTTCCCCTGCAAAGTCATTAGCGGGGCTCGTTGTGAAGCGTATAATGAAGGAGACAGACGTGAACCCTTACCTGGCAGCACAGTGGCTTCGCAGGCCTGGGATGCGTCCCGGCAGGCACTGCCCTTCCTAACTCCCGCTGCCTTCCCGCTCCCTGCGACCCG
>NW_009632841.1:33298-37422 GCF_000690535.1 Cariama cristata | reverse complement strand
TTAGAAGAGGGTTTTTTGTTTGGTTTTTTCCAAATGATAATAGTTACCTGTTTGTTTAATTAAAGGGCTTAAAAATGTTCAGTCGATTGTTCACTGTTGATTGGGGGTTGTTTTGTTTCACAGCAACATTCCTATTTGTTCTGGAATGATGAACTTCTGATCGGCTGTCTCCTCAGACATGAGAAAAGTGTTTTATCTAGCACTCTCTATAAACAATGCTACTCTATACCATAAACATTTTTAATACGCCAAGAAGGTTTTAAGTGAGCACAAGCTCATATAAAAGCCATGAAATGAGTAACTTCAGTTTTTTCCTAATGCCTTGCTTGACTTGATAACTACCCACAGAATTTATTTTTTTTTTCTTAGGGGACACTGTTATCCCTCTGTACATCCCCCAGTGTGGAGAGTGCAAGTTCTGTAAGAATCCTAAAACAAATCTATGCCAGAAGATAAGGTCTGTACGCTTTTAATTTGACACACAGTGTAGTATTTGTTCAATGTACCTGTTCTAGTTATCAAAAGTAATTGACAGGAGTTAACTTCCAAGAATAAATCTCTTGATGCATCATTTAAAGACTTGGAAAGTATGTGTTTTATTTAGGGAGTCAGTTATGCACTACTTTACATTCTTCCTTAAAATTTATTTTCTTTTTTGCCCTTAAATAAATGTTTCTCTCTTTTCACCTATGTGAAGGTATAAACTGCTTATTTGTGTCCACAGCTTTGAAAACATAAATTAAAAACTCCGTATTTAATCCGTATTTAAGGGAAGCACTTCAGGGAATTTAGCTCTTGGGAGTCAACACCAAAGCTGTCAAGTGGAACAAAATTATACAGAAAGCCCTTTTTCCTTAACACCTGCTTCCCGGCTAAATTTCCAGGTGCCACTCTGAAAAAAAGTCTCCAAAACCCAAAGAAAAACCCCAGTGATATAACTGACAGGTGCTATTCAAGGGAAGTGTACTGAAGGAGGTGAAGATGGGGGTCTGGTACTGTGGCACAAGCAGTTAGCATTGGTAGCTAACAAGGTCAGCACGTTGATAAACTCCATTTCTTTCAGTGCTTCCATGGAGGAATTAACAGCATTAAGTTTTAGGAGTTCAGCATCTTATTTTCTGTGAACTTCTGGGTTTATTGGAATGATTGAGAAATAATGGTGGAAGTACGCAACTGCATCTCTGTGCTTCTTAACGGATACTGTCTGGTGAGAGTATTTACTGCTTAAGACTCTGACTGTGCTTTCCTGTCTTTGCCTTAAGAATTACGCAAGGGAAAGGACTGATGCCTGATGGTACCAGCAGATTCACCTGCAAAGGAAAACAGATTTACCACTTCATGGGGACTAGCACCTTCTCCCAGTATACTGTGGTGGCCGATATCTCAGTAGCCAAGATAGATGCTGCAGCACCTCTTGATAAAGTCTGCCTGCTGGGTTGTGGCATCTCTACTGGCTATGGGGCTGCTGTTAACACCGCTAAGGTAATGGCTCTGGTTGCCTCTGGCTTTTCTCTGTAAGTATATCTGAGCCAAAGTACACAGATCGCTTAGGGCCTAGATTAGGACTGTAAACATGAGGTACCAAATTTGTGTTTTTTCTTCCTCTTTGAATGATGAAGTTTAGCTAAGAATTTCTAACTTCTCCATAAAGGCCAGATCAGGTTAGAAGAACCTGATGCCCTTTAGAGGAAATCCAGATAGAAGATTCTTCATCCCTTTTGATACCAGCTATATAAAAATTACTTTTCCAATTCATCTTATTCTTGCCGCAAGTCATTCTGATAGTTTGAAGCTCAGGGTGAGACAGAGCTGGTAGGTGAGCGTGCATGAGTCTAGGGCAGGTTATGGGGGTCGAGTCTTTGGGCAAAAGAAAAGCTTAGTACCTAAACGGCTTTTGGATGCAATTTCTGTATAGTTTCCCTTATCTAAGGGATGAAGTCTCATAGCCATACGTGTTTCCTTCCGTGTTTCCTTCATTACAGAATTCTTAACCTGCGTTTCCCACTCATGTGGAAGGATGAATTTTCTCTGTGTTGCTCATGGCTCTTTTCTTATTCCTAGGTGGAACCTGGCTCTACATGTGCTGTCTTTGGTTTAGGAGGAGTTGGGCTGGCAGTTATTATGGGCTGTAAAATAGCAGGAGCATCCCAGATCATCGGCATCGACCTTAACAAGGATAAGTATGCCAAAGCCAAAGAGTTTGGAGCTACTGAGTGCATTAGCCCTCAAGACTTCAAGAAGCCCATACAGGAGGTGCTGGTTGAGATGACCGATGGTGGTGTAGACTACTCATTTGAGTGCATTGGTAATGTTGGAGTCATGGTGAGTCTCTGCGTAAGAGTAGTACATAGAGGGAGGGGATAGCTAGCTGCCACTTAGTTGTTTAGCTAAATAGCAAAATGAGCCGCTTTCTTGTTACAGAAAACATGCCACACTAATTTACTTATTTTTTAAATAGTAATGATAATTGCTATGACTAAAAAGGCCAGTTTACATCCAATCCTAATTATGTAATGAAAGCAGATGCTACTTCTTAGACTGAAAATGGCACTTAAAATTTACAAACTTTTTTCCTTAATGGGAGCTCTTTGAAATCTCGAGTTTTCGTATGTTGACAGTTGAAAAATTAACAAACCCCACATAAAATATATTGTACAATGAACAGTAAAATCTCAAAGGCCACTCGGTATTTCCTCAATTTCTCAAATAATGAATTTAACCTTTGGAAATGCAGAAGTATTACTGAATGTAAGGCTTGGTTTTCAGGAGTAACAGCAGCATTCCTAACTGTCAGTAACGTGGTCTACATTGTCTCTGATTACAGTTCACCCCAAGTCCCACTGGGAGTTCAGAGTGACTTCTCTGGAAGCCAGATGGGATATAAAAAGAGCAAAGTGAATCCTTAACAGTATAAAGAGTCTGAACCAATGGAAAATTTAATGTAATTTTCAGTTGATTGTTCCTTAAATACTAATGTGGTGATTCATTAACTGGGGGAAAGGAAGTGCAACCCGTGCCAGTCTAGGCAGCATCCACATTAGCAATAAACGCTCTGCTTTGTCCTGTCCATCTGTGAAGAGGGCTGCCTTGGAAGCCTGCCACAAAGGCTGGGGAGTCAGTGTGATAGTCGGAGTAGCTGCTGCTGGTCAGGAGATCTCCACACGGCCATTCCAGCTGGTAACTGGGCGGACATGGAAAGGGACCGCATTTGGAGGTAACTCTCTTTTGTTATGGGGATAAAAATAATTTATTATGGGTTAAAGCTGGGAAGAACATGCTGCCTTGATTTTGCTTGTGCAAGAAATGTACTACTGACAGACTATTCATAAATGCTGGGTTGACTTTTAAGATCAAGACTTTTAAAAACTGATGTTCCTACAGACAGGCTACAAATAAACACATTGGTATGATATCTCGCATATTTTGAAGAGAGAATGTAACTATATGCTACTCAGTACTAAAGGAGGGGTATAGAGGGACTGCTTTATCACCAAGTGAAGGTTTGGTTCAGTGGAAGGACTTAGTCTTTGGGGAGATGGGAACTCACATAAACATGGTTTTGTTGCTTAATCACTAAGCAAATTGGGCTAACATGGGAATGTGCTATAAAGAACTTTAAAATAAAAAGCAACAAATGCTTGATGCATGTTTTCTGCTGTCAAACCAAAACCATGTTGAGACTTTTACAGCTACTAATAACTGGGGAATTCAGTAATTGCTGAAGTTCATGGAAGTATACAAACTTGATGACGTTATTACACTGCCCTTTTTCCAAGTAATACAAAACTAGGTTGGGTTATAAAGATGCACAGAGAGGCTGATAGAGATGCCTTGTGCATGCTTTCCTAGGCTGAGGGCTGCCGTTATGTTAAATGCTGAAATACCTAGTGAACGGTTAGCGCACTTTGTGTTTGGATAATGTACGCTCTTGCCCAACCTAGTATCCTCTTGCATTCCTTACTCACTGCCTGCCTAGAGCGGGAGGGACAAACGTGTTACTGATCTCAGTTCCTGTTCATATTTATCACACAAGTGCCTGTGTAAGGGTTGAATTTTTTCTTTCTCTCCATTTTCCAAGGTGGGTGGAAAGGGGAAAAACAAATGTATACTTTCTGTCTTTCAGG
>NW_009632841.1:339-33267 GCF_000690535.1 Cariama cristata | reverse complement strand
GAAGAGCGTAGACAATGTACCAAAACTGGTGACTGACTACATGTCCAAAAAGATCAAGGTTGATGAATTTGTGACTCACACACTGCCTTTTGATAAAATTAATGAGGCTTTTGAGCTGATGCATGCAGGAAAGAGGTAACGTTCATCATATTGAAAGGTGTAGAAGACATTTCTTAATGAGACACTGTCAGAATATAAGCCCCTTGTGCACTGTCACGTTTTAAACAGGGAGGATGAAGGCTGACATACCATGCACATTCATTCTGAGATAAACAAATACACTTTCTCTGACCTTTTAGGCATGTCCCAAAACACAGGCAGAGAGTAAAAAGCAAGCAACAGTGTATAAGGGAAATACACAAGTATGTAAAGCTGCTAAAAGGGACAAGTCGGTCTTAGGCTTCCAACATTGCTAAAACATTCTTCCTCAGAAAAAGAAATGTAAAGAGACTGAAGGAGAGTTCATATTCATACATTTTTACAAGTCATTAAGCTATTATTAGTCTATTTTAATTAAATAGTAGGTTTCAGTATATTTTCAAACTATTTAGGATAGATTACCAGCACAATCAGTCACTTGGAATGATCTTTTAATATGCTACATTTTAATTATTTTTTTTTTCTAGTTTGAACTGGGGTAGAACATTCATATGATGGGTTTGTACTTCTTAACATACAGCAATTTCTGCCTTTATGAAGATAAGTGGCAGTTTGGACTGTTCACACTGCAGACTTAGGCCATAGCTGTATTAAACTTTGGAGTGAGGCCCAACTCCACTGCATATTGAAGTGACCCTACTTCCTGGTAAAAAACGTGCTGGATGTGTCATGAGCCTTGCTGCCCTTGCATGCCTTGCAAGCAGGGATCAACCTGCAAAAGCAGTGCAAAGTAGGGTGTTCTTAGCAGAGGATATATTGGGTGATCCTTGTAAAGCCCTGTATGGATATGGGCATGGATGTGCTTGAGGGAAAACGGGGACCAGCATGGGGATACTGTGGCAGACCTTGTATCTGCAAGTTAAAATCTAATGCAGAAAAGGGGAAAGGATTAGACAGTGTTAGCCTGAGGTGTGTTAAAGCTTGTCCTGCTGTGTCTTTTCAAAAGCAGGCCTCTTTTAAATGAGAGTTTTAATGAGATGCTCTGTAATTTGTTGGAAATTCAGAGACTCTTAACGAGATAGCTAGCAGAGCCTCCAAGAGTAGAAACCAGTTTAGCAGACTAGTTCAAATACTTCTTAAGAATGTATTTTGAATGAAGGGAAGAATCAGCAGGTGGAAAAGAAGAAAAATTAGAGAGATGTTCTAGTAAAAAAGAAAATCTTGTCCTGTGTATTTTCACTAATGCAGGCAACTCTGTTTATCCATATTTAGATTCATCTACAGATAGTTACCAGCATTATCTTAAGAAACCAGCATGGTTTTTGTATTTGATCTCAATCCATATTGATGTATTGTATATAACTTTCTCAAAAATAATAACTTTATCTGCTTTATCTCATATGCATTCCTATTTTGGATAAGTCAGTTAACAGTAACTGCATTTGTACTTTTTACAATTGGAAACACTGAATCTATGCAAATTTCATCCAGCAGTTGAGCCCCTTTCCCAGTTACAAACTTCTGTATCATTTCAATGCTTTGTTCCTACATGAGCATGTCCTATGAAACTAATAGTGAAAGTTACTTAAAATTCTCCAAGTAGCCAAAAGAGGGAATGCCTGTAAATATTAATGCTCCTGATCAATATTCTTGGCTAGCTATTGAAAACTGACACTCGGATAGTTTGAAAAACGCTTCCGTTTTGAGTATATCTTATTGGGGGAGAGACTAAAAAAACCAAAGATAACAGGCATTACTAGCCCATTTTTAACCAGGATTTTTAATAAATATTATAGGCATAAGCATAACTTCATTCTTACAAGAGAAAAAAGTTAAAGTATGTCTCAGCAAAGAAAGGGAGGGGAGAGAAGGGGAGAAAATGGACTTACTGGTAACCTTTTTTTTCTTTTTCTTTTCCATTTTAAGCATTCGAACTGTCCTAAAGCTTTAGAGCCAAATGTGGACCTTCCAGTTGACCAGCAACATGGTAACCGTCCTTTTATAATGGAATTTCTGAAAGATGGTAGAATCAAGCAACTGAAAACTCACTCGGACTAGGAAGACGATGTATTTTTAGGGTGAGCATTCTGAATATTAAATAACAAAAAATTGGTAACCACTGAATAGTATTACATAATTCGCACTGGTTGTGGAACTTCTATTTCTGTACTTGTTCTTCAAATAGTGCCTAACTCACTCAATCTACTTAATAAAAGCTTATTTCTAAACACAGTGTTTGAATTATTGAGCATTAAGACTGTGTTTACGATTGCTGTGTCTTACTGTTTTCCTCTAATGATTTTACAGTATGTGTGTACATGACAGAGGAAGAGCATTCTTCAGAGTCAGTAGAAATTGATGTGGGATTCATTACAGTAGGCAGTTTGCTAAGCACAGCAGGGTTGAGAAGCAGCACTGATGTGCTGTAAATGTACTGAGAGAGTACTCCAACAGCTTTCAAGCTTCTGAGGCTATTCTAGGACTAGAAAGGATGTACCATCTAGCTCTACCTTGAAGCCAACTGTAGAGCAGAGTGTGGTCATTGGACATATGACCTAAGTGTCCAGGTGTACCCATGTTTGCTTGGGAAGTCCATATTCTATTGCCGTTTGGCTCATTACAGTAGCTGTAGGCAGGCCTGTTGTAAAGATGATAGCGTAGACTACTCTCCAAGACTGCAGTAGCATAGTTTTGCCATTTCCTTAAACTTGCTGGCAATTGGAGCAGCCCTTGCAGCCAACGCTGCAAAAACAAACTTTGTGTGATTGTTACCTCTATTTAGTCAGAAACAGGATCATGCCATTAAGGCAAGGAACATTACTATTAGAGCAACAGTCTGCTCTTCAGGGGTGCAGGGGAACAACAGTAAAGAGCATTGTGTGATGAAGGCTTCAGGGTTTTCTGGGATTTTTTTGTTGTTGGCTGTTGGAGGGTGAGGGGTTAAGTCTTAATTTTGGAGTTGCAGGTTTTTTTCTTAACTATAGCTGAAGTGATCTGACTGGATAAAATTTCTGTAAGTTGAAACCTGGAAGCAATGCCACAGGTCCAGAAAAACATAGAGGAACAGCAGACAACAGACTGCAAAGCAGAGGCAGAACAGCTGCCCAGTTAAAGACAACTTACATGCCTAAAAAGTCAGTGCTTTTCAGTGAACAAAGGGCACTGATTAAGAGAGAATTTTCATGTTTTAAGGGACCCTGGTCAAAACAACTGTTACAGAGAACTCTGAATGCAAACAGTAATCTTAGAAGAAATTCCCTCTCACCACTAACCACTCCCTTACCCCAAGACACTGCTATACAACTGGGACAATTGCATCTTTTCCGTTTGTCATTGGAAAGATATCCCTAGAGCATTCTGAAAATAGTCGAGGTAGTGGCATTTCTAATTTCATTTCAGACAGCGTAAACAACAAAGTTAACTCCTGCAAACGTCACAAGAATTCAATTTTGAGCATCTGAAAGAAGTAAAAAGTGAATTTGTACCAGGAAGTTGAGCCCTCCAACACAGCAGAGAAGTTTCTCAGTACCCTTGTAGATCCAGAAATGCTGGCTGAACATCAAAGGAAAATTGCTGTCAAGCCATTCCAGTGAGTACTCTGTAACTACAGGATGGTATCAATAGAATATTAGCTCAACATCTTAGCAATACTACCCCCCAACTGGATTGAACAGATTTAAAATATTTGTAACAGTTGTTCCTCTAGGCTGCACAGACTAGATCAAGACTGTACAATCATATTGACTATGTTACGTTATTATTTTAGAGAATCTGCATCTTAGAGTGTCTGTGGAAAGCTAGTCTTGTAATACCAGGGTAAGTCAACAACAAAGACATTTAATGATACCAGAGCACTCAAGTCAAAGACTTACAGCTTCTTCCCAGCCTGAAGAACTGATGCCCTAGCCATTAGTAGCAGAGTTTTCAGACTACTTTGTCCTGCAAAGCAGTTGATTGAATGGAGTATGGTTGAAGTTGCTCAGCTAACAATGGGACTCATAAACACAAGACCTTGTACTCCATTCTTGGTGATCAAGGTACTGTATCGAACTGTAGCATCTTGACAACTTTAAGGACTTCAATGGACAAAAAGTTTCCACCAAATGACTGTACATGAAATGTGTATGTACTCTGATGGCTGTCTTATGCAAAAGATGCAGTTTGTCCCCTCTCCTCCTGCTGTTACTTTTATCTAACATTAGCTATCAAATCTTCTCTGCTTAAATATTCATGTCAATTTGCAAAACCAGCATGAAGTGTTTCCACACTCTTATATGATAGTAAAGGGAAAACACTTTAAGAGATTCTTTCAGAACTGATTGCAGGATTGTGTTTTTGGCAAAAGTGTATACAATTTCTAAAAATTTCATTAGAAAGTAAGTAGATTTAAGTTGGGTTTTTTTGTTTGTTTGTTTGTTGTTTGTTTTTTTTTTAAAGTGGATAGCAACTTCTGTAAGAATCAAAAATAAGTAATTTCCCAAATCCAGTCAGCACAAGTCTAATATGTCATGTTCAAGCAAAGTTACAGCTAGAGAGGTAAAAAAAAAATAGCCTTTCACAATGTTTTTATTTAATAAGTAGTATTCTCCAGGCTGATGTGCTATCTCACATTGAAAGAACTGGTGTAGATACTGACTAAACTTTCCAATTGTTTAAAAATACTGTAGTAGTATGAACTCGGTATAAACAGTTTTCATGCTGTGATTTCAATTTATAGGCAGAAATGCATAGCATCATAGATTACCTACATTAAAAACGTGCAGTGTTAAATTTGGTTGTATTGGTGCAACAACAAAGAGGTATTCTAATGGCACGTGCAGGTTTAAGGGTGATTTTTAACTGGTTGCATGCGTCTACCAGTAGGCCTTGCACTAGTGCAAGCAAACCTGCATATAATTGAGAATGCTATATCTGGTTTTGGATCACAAAAAAAGTTATTTCTGTTAAAAGCAGCTGCAACTTTTTATTTTATAGACCAAAAATGAAGTTGTCCCCCCCATCATACACACATATATAGAAAAGGCAAGACCGTTGTAACCATTCAAGTGAATGATACGGTGGGCAAACCTCCAGGACAGTCATCTCCTCAATACATTACATCTCATTCAACACAGTTAATTCCACTCAAGTACTACAGTCTGGTTTGTTAAAATCTATACATACACACACACATACGCTCACACACACCCCCCCCCATATGCATCATTTCAGGTCACTTTACTGCATAATTAAAAATAATAATAAAGGTAATGAAAACATTGCAATGATACTCTTACAGCAACAGAGGTCTGAGGCACTCAGGGCAGAGGAGACATTTTCTGGCAAATTTGGTATTTGGTAGTACACATGAGTCCAGTTCTATGAAGCACTAACCCCTTTCCCCCACCTAAATTCTGCAGTGCCAAGGGGAGCAAAGGGTATGCAGTACCTCATATGCTTGGGTCCAATGTGGCAACAAATTCACCAGACACCTTGTAAAAGGTGTATTTTATGCCCGTGATTGTATGATTTAATGTCTGCATTGGTTTAACTTATTTCTTGCATTACAGTGGTGTGAGACTAAGTCTGCAATGGGGTCTGAAAAATTTTTCATTACAATTCAGAAAAAAAATAAAATAAATTCCCTCAGCAGAGACACCAAAGATGATGGAGAGGAAGTGGGCATGGGAAAAGAAAGGGTAGAGAGAAGAGAGGTTTAATCAATCCACACTCCCTAACATGACAGTTTCCAGCTCATCATGACCCATTAACAGAAAATAAAGGGGTATATATACTAACATTGCCCACTCTATACCCAGTCTGAGGAAAAAAAGGTCAGGTTTCATAGCTGCCCCCCTAAGACTTTCCAAAAGCAAGAAACTGAACTTAACTGAGGGGGGAAAAAATGACCTGTTGAAAAATTACCAAGAGAAAATGAATACAGGTGTTTCATTTTGTCACACTCGGACGTGTTTTGAGATACATACTCATTTCACTGTAAGTCTTGCAAATCCAATCCCCCACAGCTACTGTGGATGTACCTTTAAAAAAAATGCCCCTCAGTTAACACACACAGGCATCCCATGAATCATGGGATCTTTTTGGTTCTTGTTTCATTCCTTTACCTAGGCAAATACCTTTACATCAGATTCATCAAGCTTTTGGTGCAGGAGAGAGCCTGCAAATACCGCTTCACCAAGAAGCGGCTTATTCCAGGGAGCTGCATATAAGAATTTATTAATTTTCCCTGTAGGAAGCCCATACTATCAAATATCCAGCAAGAGAAACAAGTCCTACCATTAACACAGTGTGTCACCTAGAGTTGCAATCACCACAGAGGCCATCAGTAGAGAGATGGGGACAGAATTAAAGGTAAGGGTAGCCTATTCATGTCTTTCTCCGTTCTGCCCTCTTCTCAACTGATGAACAAACAAGGCCCAGCCCATTAGAACAGTATCTGCAGAAGCAGGAGCAAGTCTTTGGAACTAGAAATGCTTAAAATCTCAGGTGCCACTCACGTACTGCGAGCGACAGGGCATACTGAAGTGGTAAAAAAACCCCAAAAATCCCAAAATATCAAGTCCCAGTGGGAAAGGTTACCCACACTTTTCTAGCTAATATCATGGCAGCAACAAAAGCAATTGTGGGTCTAATTGGAAGAAAGGTGCTAAAGAGATAATTGAAGAAAAAAGAAAGATACAGCATGAGTGTTGTAGGTAGGAGGAAAGGAGGAAATTCTTTAAATTCTTCTCTGCTTTTCCAGACATTGGGTCAGGTTCTTCCAGATATTCCTCTTATCTACAATCACCAAGAACAAAGTAAATGATGAAATCTCTCTATTCTGTACTCTTAAAAAAATGCATAGTACAGAGATCAAAAAAAAAAAAAAATAATGTATCGTTCAGATCCACCTGCTCAGTCTAGACTATCACTGGGACATGAAATGGGGACGAATACTATCCAGCCGCCGGGTCAAGATCTCACAGCCTGTATCAGTGACCAGAAGCGTGTGTTCAAACTGGGCAGATCGCTTTCCATCTCTTGTTACTGCAGTCCAACCATCAGGCCATGTTTCATCTTGCCAACCACCTAAAAACAGTCAAAAAAGTCATCATTTAAGTAACAGATATCAGTTCCCCAAAGAAAAATGAAAAATCTGTCACTTATACAGAATAGAACCAGCATCCTATTCCATCACTCCTTAATCGTAAACACGAGTAACCATTTTACTCTATTGCTAAATTGCTCACCTTCACAGATCATTGGTTCAATTGTAAATACATGACCTGGCTTCATGACTCCAACTGCCTTATTTTCTGCAATAAAATAAACACTCAAGTTAGAAAAAGTGATCCCATCTTAGTAAATGAACGACTCCTTGTTTTTCCTAGAAGAATACAGTAGGAATACTGTAAAGTCAGAGATGACCCGTTTACTTGTCCATTTTTAATTCTACATTAAGATTTCCCTTAGTTCTTTCCTTCTCCCCCTCCTCCAATGCTGCAATATTTACTGAAGGAGCTTAAAATTAATTGCTGTCTGTCTTTCCAACAACTGGAGTTCAACTCCTGTTCTATAAAAACACTGAACAAATGTAATACAGGAATTTCTGCAAACTTCTATAATGAAAACGTCATTTAAAAAAATCAATAAAAATAAGAAGCACTTAAGATATTCAGAGAAGGCTTGAAACCTCTTAATTTGTTTCCGCTGAACCATTAGCTCCAATAAATTGTCAAAATATGATAGTGGTTAAGTAATCCCATAATTCCATTTACAAAAGACATACTGCGACCCTCATTACTCCAGGTAATGGGATCATAGTAGTGTCAGGGCGATAATGCTGTATTTCTTTAGCTAACATAACAAGGCAGAGAATTTCAAGGCATCCAGGACAACAATACTGGAACTTTTTTATGTTATATACACCAAAAATGTTTATGTGGAGGCACATGAACTGATGCACCGCACATCTATAGGAGTGTGGTTTGACTGAAGATAGGCTTTAGCTGTTTTCCTCTGCCCTGTCTCACCTTGAATGGCAGCGCAGCTTCGATCTGACTCAGCCTAGCATGTGAGAGCTGGAACAAACTCCAGTATTGTACAGGAACCGTTAGCTCCAAGCTACTTTGTTGGTGTAGACAATTTGCATCAATTCTTACATACAGATTCCCCACCCCGTAGTCTACTCTAACTGTGTAAATTTATTAAATTGTCTGAATCACCAAGATGCTTGAAAAATCTCAGACATCAAGCTGACGCAGCAGCAACCAGAACATTCTTCTTTTTCTTAAAGGGTCTTGGTTCTGTCTCCATCATCTGCTGGTATTTCTTGATCTCAACACTTACATTTAAGTTTCTGGTCTTCTGCATCTGAACAAATTTTGTCCTTTATTCCCTGTAGTTTTCATCATTTTGTTAAATAATTTAAAGGCTTTTAAAATGAACTTTTTGCTTTCAAAAATCCTTTCATAGTAAGCCAGAAATAAGCAGCAGCTTGCTTTTTTTTTTTTTCCTCCAAGAGGCTTTACGTCCCTCAGGTCCTTCCACTTTGCATATGCTGTGAATCTGTATTTAAAAATACAAGAAAAAACCCTGCAGCTTCCTTTTTGGGAAGAGACATTTTGGCTCAATTAAAAAAAAAGTTCCGAACCGCCAGGAAAGATAGAAATTTCATTTTTCTTGGATTACATTTTAACTGGTATAAAATGCTCTCCATCTCCAAAGAATTCAGATTTTCTTCATTTTACACAACAAAAAGTAAATACCAGGAATTGATACCCTTCTAACTCTATGACCGATAGATTTTCTCCATTCTCTGAAAAAATAACTTAGGGAAATGACAACATGAAAAATCAGCGATTGCTAAATTATAATCTATAACTATAACCTCTGTTAAAGCTCATGAAGAGATGGGAAAATGGAGGCATCTGTCAGGTCTGAGGAAATACATGTCCCATCAGGGGAGCTTTGCAGCTGAAGTGAGTGTGAACTGTTTACCACTGCTTCATGATATTTATTCTATCCTTAGTTGTCCACTAGCACTTAAGCTCCTCTCCTTTGCCTCTGTGGATGGTGTTTCTTAGTTCTGCTGGCAAAAATTGTCACGGGGACATTGCCATTTCCAAAGCCTAAAGTTGAAAACCTGCTGGGGGAAGCATCGTTCCTTCTCTGCCACACACTACAAAGAAGTTTCCAGGAACACCAGATTACAACACTCAAATGAAGAAAAGCGAAACGTAACAGGATCCATATTCAGGCACAACACCTGTCTATACCATTTAAAAAGCTTTTTATTTACATCTGGAAATGGCAGTAAGTTTTTTGCTTAGACCTTCTAAGGATAGAAACATTTGCCCATTCATGTCAGACAAGGACGTCTAAAAGATTAGACGGGAATTCAGACAAAAACATTGAGCACTTAAACCAGTACAGATGAGAGCTAACACTAACCATTAGTGTAGGCACAGACTGTGTCAGTGTATAATATATTCACCTTATTTAGGTTCATAAAACATACTATGGCCCAGAGTTTAGAAAAAAATTAGTTCACAAGTGTAAAAATGCTACCTTGATGGCTGTCAGGCAACATGCTACTTTATTAGAATATAAGCAAGAAGTAAATTGGATGCATTCTTTGCAAACCACTTCTTGTCTACAGGACAACCCAAAGGGAATGAATACTCACTGGCATAATGTGGCACATTAGGGGCCGTATGGAAAAGTTTATGGATTCCATGCCCACAGTAGCTCCGAACCACTGAAAATCCATTTGCTTGAGCGTGTTTCTGTATAATGTTCCCCAGTTCTCTGTACCGAACACCAGGTTTTACTGCAAAATTAAAGATACAGATGGAAATTTACAGAGCTTTCTTTCAATGTAACTAACCATCAAACACCGATCAGGCTAATATCTCTGTAGCACTCAGGGCTTGTACGGCCACCTGTTCTAGTAGGGAACTTCCTATGATCACTTAATCCACCAAGTATGTAAGTGAGTCCAATAACATGAGAGAGGAGGAAACAGTCTCATATAAAAGAGAAAATGAGAAAGAAAGAAGAAAAGTCTGTCTTCACAAGAACACCGCTTTCTTCCTTCTGTGGATCTCAGTGCTCGTATATTAAAAGGATGTTGAAGGTTGAAATTAAAGACAACAAAAGATTTTCAAAGTACTTGGTAACTTCTTATACCCAGAGTTGCACTGCTTCTTTCATTGAAATGTATGAACTATATTTTAATATGCTTATCTCTCTACTACTGTGTGAAAAGTGCACACAAATAAAGAGGAAAAATGATTATATGTAAAGGACCAAGAAGGAAGGGAAAAAAAAAAAAAAAAAAGACAAAACTGGTATCTGTAGTCTTAGACAAGATTTTTAGTGGCAACGCTACAGCAAATAAGAATGTTCATATGCAGGACTAACTTTTTTGACAATCCTTTTAGGAAGCCTTTAAAAGTTAAAGAGTTTGAAACAGATTAAAATGGTGTGAAAAATTCACTTTGAGCATTTGGACAAGGGAGTAATAATACCATAAAAGCAACAATGCCTTATCCATCAGCTTATGAAGACACATACCAAAAGCAACCTTGAGCCACTAAAAAGAAAAAAGAATGCAAATGCTATTTCAAGATTCAAGATCATTCACAACCCCCTGAATAGACGCGGTTCCTTCAGGAGCCAGATGTTGTATGGTTACCTGGGCCATCTTAAGCAGAGTTCACATACATAGCTAAACCGTTACATGAAGTAAGCCATATAGTTCAATTCTCTGCTAATGTAAACAGCTACAACTTAAATCAGTAAGCTGGATTTACAAAAAAAATAACAAGAAATTTAGATTACTGGAATGCTTCTCCCAAAATAGAAAGTTTCCTCCCAAAAAAAAAAAAAAAAAAAAAAAAAAAAGGCATGGTGGGGAAGAGAGGAAAAGTTACATCTGTTGGTTTTGTGCTAAATAGTTGTGAAGTAGTACCAGTTAAATCTGTTGGTTTTGTGCTAAATAGTTGTGAAGTAGTACCATCTCCTTTGGGCCTGACAATACCAAGCAACTCATCTCAATGCAGCACGAAGCGCTCTGCTTCTCTCTCTCATACAACTCTCCTAGTTAGAGCTCTGCTGGTCCCATGCCAAGAAATTAAGATGATTTAAACAGGGGAGAGGCACCCTTTTTAACACCCGAGGCACTTGCTGCAAGAATTTCTACTAGCAGGAAATGTCTAAAACGCATTAAAACCTGTTACAGGATCTAAAAAGTTGGTAAAAAAAAAAAGTTACACTGAGAATTTTGATCTCATTATAATGAACACAAAGGTGAATTTCTGTCATAGTTTATGCATCAAAAGCAGGATATGAAAGATAAGAGACAACACATACAACATTTGCTATAAAGTACAGGAGCAAAGATAAACATTATTCTGATTTAGCTCTGAAAAACAAAGCGGTCATTTCAGAATAGTAATCCCACATAAATAGGTAATCTATATTCTTCACAGCTCAACTTGGCAGTATTTTCTTGATCACACAACAGATATGCAAGATATCATTCACATGGATTTTTGTCTTTTCAGCTTGGCTAGCTATCTCCAAATTATTAACCAAAGTAAGCTCATTATAATCTTTTTTTCATTTACTTTTGATTAAATGCAAGTTTAAAGCCTTCATATATAGCACATTAAACTTCAGTCTTTAGAGGCCACAAAGTGAGTAAATTTTATTGGAGATTTTAAGAAGCTGCAGGGTATAAAAGATACAAACAATACAAATATTTCCACAGACTTGGGAGATTTTTGTTTCTTTTTCTCTGTTTGTCTAAGAGAACTTAGTATATTCCTTTGTGAATGAAACTGAACAGGACATTCTCTAGCTACCTGTCTATCTCATTGTATGTCTCAATAAAGCTGTCCTGAGTTATATCTAAGCAACGTAATTCACGTTCTGTGGGTACTGAAGGATATGGATCCGTCTTCTCTGGCACACTCGCACAGTTGAAAATCAAGAGCTCATAACTAGCCTTATGAAATAACCACCAGGTTTGGCAGGGGTAAAGAGACAGGTTTAGGTGTTTAGTCTTTTACCTTATCGGTTCATTGTGCAACACCATACAAATTACAAAAGTAGGAAGCCATCCTTTGGTTTTCCAAAACACACTTTGTTCTTCACGTTCCCTAAACTACTCAGATCAAGGATATCTTACTCATTTAACTAATAGTCCAAAAGGCTGTTTCCATGTAAATATCATCATATGTGGATCAGCTCAGCATCAGTTACATTCTCCTTGTCAACCCACATTTCAAATAAAAGTTGCAGCCACCACCCACAGAACTGTGCCATTTGAAGAATCACTGTATTATACAATATACATCATCTGCTAGTGACACATGCTAACGTTTCCATGTTCTACAACAGAAGTCACTCCCGGGTAGTAGCAAGTATGAGCACTCATGTCTGAGAGTCAAAACCAGAGTGCTTCAGGTCTTAGCTAAAGCGTTTACCTGCATCAATGGCTTGCATTAGGCACTCATAAGTTGTTTGGACAAGCCTCCTTGCACCCTCATCAACTTCTCCAACATAAAATGTCTCGTTCAGATCTCCATGGTAGCCATTACGATAGACAGTAATATCCACTGCAAAGAATACCAGACACATTGTAATATTAGTACTGTATTTCTCACTTCTTGTCTCTTGATTTGTGAAAGCACACACACACGTGCAAAAATGTAGTATTATAATTGAGAAGTTACAAGATTACTTTGGAAGAATTCCAGATGTTAACTTTTCCAGCAGAATCAATTCCCTCATGCTTAGCCTGCAGATTCTATATAATCAATTAATAAGATAGTGTTTCACTGGTCAGTTTGATTTAATGTAATAAAAAAATTTTTAAAAAAGGGAAGAGAAAAAACACCACACCAGTGACACACAGACACAGCAAGCTTATGATTAGTTTTCTAGGTAAATATATAAACAGGAAAGAGAAGCTCTTTGCTCCATGGTGATTTATCTGGTTAAAATATTTTCTTAGAATTAATTTCAACACTAACAAGGGGAAATTAAATTTCAAAAGGTATGTAATCATGTTTTAACCCATATTTTAACTTCAGTAATTTCTATGCATATTTAGAGTAAGTCACACCTTCGCAAAAATTGTAATGCCAAAACCCATTGTTTCCAGCCAAAAAGGTAAAATTTATTGAACATTCAATACACAGCAACTTTCAAATAGTATTCCTGACTAAGAAAAATACAGCACATGACTTAAAACTTTATCTTTTTTCTTTCAAATGAAGGAATTTAAACATTTCAGTATAAGGCAAACAGCAAGAACGAAAAGGCCACGCTTAAACAACTGAGGTTTCAAGAACATGTAATAAGAGTTTAGAATTATGTGGCAGCAATACGCTAACTTGTTTGCTTTGTGTACAAAGTTGGTTGTAAACAAAGAGTGATATAACTCATTCTTGAAAAATAGCAGCATAAGTAGTTTTAATGAGAGGGGAAAAAAAATATATTTTTTTTAGTTTAACTCATTTTTTTGGATTAAAAACATCCATACAAGATGCTTGTTGCAAACAGTCTTTTAACAAAACATGGGAACAGACCTACCAGTTTAGACCCAGCAGTCATCTATTCTAGTATCCGGTCTCTCATAGCAGACAAGTGAAAAATTAAAGCCTGCCATCATATAGTCATTATGTATAGTAAACACATGCAGAATATTCTAGATTTGCATTATCAAGTTGACTTCCTGTGGCAGAATAGGTCTACTAGCTGTTAGAGTACCAAATCCACTAGAATAGTCATTGAACAGCTACTTTTGAAGAAATCCACATGCAAAACCCCCTCACAGGTAAACAGCCATGAAGGAAACAGTACTGAACAATGATACTTTAGGAATACGGTACATGAGGCACTTAGAGACCAGTACAACCTTGATCAGAAAATGTGGGGAAAAAGCCCATTGGTGTCAACAGAAAATCTGACAGCTGGCAAACATTTAAGAATGAAATTAACATCTCACGAAAACAATACTGTCTGTTGTGGATGCCTGCATGTGCAGGGTTACACTATACTCGCTGCATGATCACATGGGACTACTGGGACATTTTGACCAGTGTACATACCTAGTAGCGTAACAACAGGACTGTATAAACACCAGTACCCTGGTAACTTCTCCAGGTAAGTTTCTTGTGAACTGTGTATCAGAGCTCCTCACCACAGCGTCCAGACTACTTGCTGCAAAGACTCTATCTCTATAGGCCATGTGATTACAAGACTTTCTCTTGAGACTGCCAGATTTGGCTAGAACATCTCACTTTGCAGAGAGATCAGCTTTGTTTAAGAATCTGCTCCCAGGGAACTGTACGATAACAAAATGTTTTGATGCCCTGCTCGGAGCAGTGGGTTGGACTAGACATCACCTGCCAGTACCTTCTGGATGTTTTCCTGCACTTCTAAAAACCTCTTTTGGACTCTGACGTGGCCACCTTTTGCTTCCAGCAGGCTAAAAAGTTTTAAGTAAAGAGAAAGACGGGCACTTCCCTCTCTACTGTTCACTGGGCACAATCCCTCCAAAGTACTTTTTCTATCTCCTCCTTTGTACGCTGTTTTGTTCCTTCTTTCAAAGAGGCTTTTGAGCCTTACCAAAAGGAAGCCTACAAGATTTGGAAGCCTTTTGAGCCCATGGGGAATGCATGTTCAATCCACAAAATGTGGATCATTTTGTAACAAGACCTACTCAGTCACAAAAGAATAAACTAGTTCTTCCTCATCAAAACAAAGCAGAAGGCTCAAAGCTTGGGCAAGGGATATGAACAAAGGTATGACTAAACCTTTTTATAAAAAGTGTTTTCTAGTGCTGAGATACAGCCTTGGCATGCAAATAACAGAAAGGTAAGACATCATGTAGATGAAGCCAACCTAGTAAGGTTAATTGGGCTCCTTGGTTTCGACTTCAGCAATGCCAGAAAAGCTGACAACAACAGAGAGCTGTGCAAACGCATCATCTTTGAAATTAAAAAAAAAAAAAGATAAAGGAGCTTTGGACAAATGATTACATGTATGCTACAGCTCAGAGCTGTCAGCCAGACCAAACCTGACCTAGAAAGGGGCAGCAGTTGTGAGGCTTGTGCTGAAAAGGCTGGCACCCACAGCACCGAGCTGTAGACTTAGTAGCTATTATTGCATGTCAATATATATCAAATATCTGACAATCTAAAAGGATTCCAACCTGCTTCTAGAAATAGGCCAAACCTTAGGATACACTGGGTATTTATTTACAGATAAAGAGAAAAGCAAACCAATGCAATAAACAAAGGTGCAAATGTTTGCACAAAACAAATATAATTGATTTTTAATGCCAAACCAAGAAGAAATGAATAAGAAAACAAAAAACAGTCAAGTAATTTATAAATAAGTATCCTTCAACACCCAAGAAGGCACAAGTACCTTGAGTACCGTGAACAAAAAGCAGCTGGTACTGTTAGGCTGTGCGATGCTCAAAAAAAAGGGTAAGTTTTTTAATATGCACCTATACAATGCCTCACCATTAGGATCCTTTACAGTCATCGTCACGTCTGTAGCTCTAGATCCTTAAGATTTTGCTATCTAATTAGGAATTCACACAGAACTAATCCAGTTGAATAATTCAATATACATTTTATTCACTATTTATAGAGTCTGGAACAACTAGAACTGAGCCCGCAAGTGGAATACTCGGGCACTATATCTGGCCCAGACCAGGGTAGAAGAATTATAAAGCTCTTAAAGGGGACCAAACTTCTGAAATTATTTTATTAAATAAACTCATTAATTTAAATATGTAAAGAGCAGGGGTTAAGTGGTAAATGAAAATCTCTCTTAAGAAGCTATTCCAATCACATTGCCTGCTAGTGAAACCTCACCTTACTGCATGGTTTAACTGGATAGAAAGTAAAAATGTTGAAGGTTAATTTTCATAGCACTTACCGTTAACAATATCTCCTTCCTGCAATGGCCGCCTGTCAGGAATTCCATGACAGATCACTTCATTCACTGATGTGCAACACGACTTAGGGAAATTATAATAATTCAGAGGGGAAGGATAGCAATTCCTTGCAATACAAGCCTAATTTAAAAAATACAATTACACTTTATGTTAGTAAGTTTTGTACAAATTAAAAATGCATGCACAACAGCTTTACAGTAAGAACGATACATTGAAAAGCAGTGACTCTTGAAAATAAGATTCTTCAGGCATTCTTTGGCATTACAGTATTTTGTTATGTTTTGCATTTATTACCAGGAAGAAAGTAAAGCTACTTTAACTGTATTTCTAGTTATTTTTATGGTCAACTACACACGCTGAAATATTAAAACAATGCATAGCAATATATATTCAGGTAAAAAACCAGTCATTTTCAATGACTGTTTCTAAGCACCTGGTCTAAGACTAAGTATTTTTGTAAAACACACAAGCTATACAAAGTAACATTTAGCACCACTCTTTCACCCCTGACTTTAAAACCTTGAGGTGCTTTCTTTGCACTCATTCTAATAACCTTTTTGGGAATATATTTTATACATACTTACATATACGTGTTAACTTTCTTATTTTTTAAAATAATATTGCTTTAAAACTGGAAAGTACCAATTAGGGATATCAGTCATTATCAACAATCTGCCATGTAAAAGTTTCCAAAAACTTCATATTAAGACATTATGCATAAGCAAATAATTTCGCGTTTAATGCAGTTCACAGAAACCTCCGGCCTACTCAAACCCAAGTAAGTTCCTTACAATATTGACTCAACAGCTGCAAACGCAGATAAAAAGAACAGCAATCAGAAAGCTCTCTAACAGACTTAACTATTCCAAAATCGTTGCCTTCCCTCCAGTGCACACAAGTACCCTCAGTTATCAGTTTACATGCCTCATAGAGAAGACAGCAAGGAAAAATAAAAATTACACAATTCAAGTATCTATCAATAGTTAAGCCAGGAAAATACTTGAACATGTATTTCAAACACTTCGCTGGACTGTGGCTTTCATTTGCCTGACTGCATCAAACATCTTGTTTCAATTCTCTCTCAGGCTCCTCAGTTCTGATTCCCAATCATAAATAATTAAACTTTCTCCTCTGTACATCTCAACCAACAACACAGAGCACAAAAAGTCCATGCCCTACGTATGATGTTCTTTATGCAATGGTATCTGTGGAGCAAAAAGGTTTTAGAAGAAAGAAAATTATGTGATGTTAACCGAGAAAACAGGTGAACAAACTTAGAGGGAATCTGAAGCTGGAAATCATGGAAAGAGCTAATACAGACAGAGGGGCCCAGGAGTTCCTAACTCGTTTTTAACCTACCATTGCACTGTAACATATTTCTAACATCTGCACTACCCACTAGCTTCAAACTGGGCAACAGTTCAAAATAAAGAAAAGGAATTCATACAACAACAAAGAAACCACACAATCATCATTCAAGAATAAAGCGATAGACGAAAGCACTTATAAACACCAGAAGAACAACAAAAATAACCTTACTAAATGGACAGCGTGATCAATTTCTTCAGTAGTTACACCTGCTTTCACCATCATGGCAGCAACATCCAATACTTCTCTAGCAAGCTGCAAACAAAAGTACTGATTTAAAATAAGACCAGGACTACTCCCCAGACGATTAATCCATTTTCTACAGCTACACGGAGATTGCTAGGAAAGCTCAGTAGACTTGGGCTCTAGAAAGACTTTGAGATGTCTACAGGTTATATCACTAAACCACCTCTGTGAGATTTGAAAATACACCAGTTAAGATTTGGACCACAATCTCCTTGAATACCGTAAACTTAAATCAGACTACCGAAATACATTTCAAAGTTTGGCTTTATGCACAAGGAAACGATTACAACTGAACAGATCTTCTTCAAAAATTGTTAGGGACGGCGCTCCGGTTGCTTTTGCTTTTTAGTTTTTACTTAGTACTAACTCTAGGAGATGAAAACATTCTGTCCTCATTTAAGCACTATAAAATATATTCTTACCAGTAATGTTTCAGCCACAGATCATCTCTCTAGTAACAACATAGCCAGCAAACGGATACAAGTAATTTTTCTGCTTGCAAAATAGTTTACTGTGAATTGGGAGTCACAACGACAGAAAAAGTAAGAACATACCAAATTTCCCAAACTATTTTTCAGTGCTCAAAAGTGGTTTGAAAGTTTGTACTCTCAAACATGCTGCCACAAACTGGTAAAATCACTATAGATTTTTAAAGAATAAAGGTGCTTTTTAACGAAAACCAAAATCCCTCTTACCCTACACACTACTCGCATCCCTTCTATATCCTCAGATGAGAGTATTTTTATTTGAGAGGTTCCTTTTAAAGCCTGTTCTGATTCAGACATTCCTGAAAAGAAAAAAGGGGGAGGAGGAAAAAAACACAACAAAACCCCATGTTATATAGAAGAGTGATTGCTACACATGTCCAATCAAGGAACTTACTTAGCTTACCAATGCAATAAAAGTATGTACAGACTAAGGTAACGAACCCACCAAGTCATAGCATTATCATTATTACCCAGATAGTAATGATATTATTGAATTCATAAGCCTTCCACAATATCATAATGCCCACATGTGCTCAGGATGCCCATTCACTTACTGCATAAAACCATCATGTCCAGTTAGTCAAAACACAACCTCAAAAATCAGATTTACAAGGAAATTGTTTTATTCACAGAAAAGCCTTTTTTTCTTTTTTTTAGCTGCTTTGGAGACAACAGTGATAAATAATATTCTAAGAGAGCCATAAAGGATTATATAAACTTGTGACTATCTCTAGTTATACTATTGCAATAATCAGCTGATGAAAACACGTAAATTCTTCCTACCAAATTCTGTGCAAGCTCAGTTTTATAGTTGAATGACTCCCTAAAAGACAGTATTCTGTGTTGTTTAGATATTTACATTCTGTAAAGAATAACTAAAGAAGGGTTGAAGATTTTAAAATAATTCTAACATACTTTATAGCAGCTTTTTGGGGGAAATGCAAAGCACCAATACCAATATAAAAAGGGGAAAACACCAAAACAAATCAGTAAGTAAGTAATTTTGAATGTATTCCCTCTGTGTCCAAAAATAGCTGGAACTCATATATCAGTTTTCTTTTGGGGATTGCTTACTGCAGTTTGGTTTGGTTTTGTTATTTTATAGCACATTTCCAAGAGATACACTGATGTCACTCGGAACGGCTTAGCAGAATTCACCTGTGACAGTCAACTTATTGCTGTTACGAGGTTAACCACAGGACTAGGACTTGCATGGTTTTTTCTTTTCTTCCGTGAACACCTTTGAAAGCCAACATATTACAAACTTTGGACTGCCAAAAAATACTTGTAACCATTATTTCTGAAAAAACAGTCAGTTAATGTCAGAGAAGAAGAGGTAGAGTGAGAAGAACAGATAAAAGAGGTTCCCTTCTCCAGCATCTCCTTCATGCTTTAAAGGCTTTTTCAATTAAAAGAAAAATAGAAAGCAAACATAACATTCCATAATTGTGATTTCTTTCAAGTTACCTAGCGGGTGATCAGCATAATCCGGTCTCTGAATATAACTTGGCACAGGTCTTGTTGGCGTCTAAATAAATCACAGTCAAAGCTGGTTAGGTTGCAAGAATACTTATGATAGTCATAAAAACATCAGAATTAAATGCAGTGAAATATAGCTAATTCCACTTAGAAAAAGTTGTGAAGCATGTAAACACTCCAAAACAGTTCCAATTTTCAATTCTCAAAGATTCTCCTGTTACTTTTTCTGGCTCAGATATTATACAACCTTTAATAGCCAACTTCACAGCTTTCTAAAAATCAAATTTTTATGTGTCAAGTAAATGAAATTGGTTTTATAACATATTATTCCTGTTACATTGTAGTGTTTATTCTGCTACTTTCCAGACTGCAAATGCACTGGTTCCAAATACACCCTTCCTCTCACTGGTTATTAGCATCTATTAGCAAGACTTACTTCTAATCATCACCCTAGTCATTGGCACTTTTTATTATAGCTTTATTTGCATCAATCCTACAGCAGTCAGAAGACAAAAAAGCAAGTGTTCAGCAATAACACTACTAAATTACTTGGCCAGTGACATATCTAAAACACCCCTTCTCCAATGATACTAACAAACGCATGTAGGCTCAGGCTCTGTTAACCTGTGCTCTGATGAGCCTGTAACAGATGGAGAAGACTACAGAGAGATGCCACAGGGGTAGCACAGGCCAATTAGGAGACACATATGTAAATAAAATGCCATTATTCCTGTAGGAACTTCGGTTTATTCCACGTACAAACTTGTACCAATTTAAAAATACAGCTATCTTGAGGTCATCTTCTAAACCCACCCTTCACAGCTGAAGATGTTACTGATGTCAGTTATTCTTCACCATTCCAGTGCTGGAGATTACTATAACTGCTGTCCACCAGCTTACTCACCAGGTTATTTCAAACCATTTACATAAAATAATATAAACCCATTTATCTAAATTCTAAATTAATTCACCTGCGTTTTTCTGAAACAGACTGCTCCATTATTGGCGAGAACAGTAAATAGCTAGGAGAACACATCATCTGAACTAGCAGCAGCTTTTTGCAGAATAAACGTCAAAACGTACAGTCGAAAGGTATGAGCTTAAGCCTGTTACTGATGCATGCTACCTCACAGGCACTTCCTTCATTTTAAATACACCAAGAGATAGATCAAGTTAAATCAAAATGAACCCCAATAAGGACACAGTCATACATGTCCTTCCCATCAGGTTCAGATTGTTTAAGCAGCTTTCCTCAGCTAAAATGCGGGAGGTAATCAGGTCAGAACTGGTCCATTAGTTGCTACCAAATGTAGTAGCGCTGGAGTACAGAGTGGCACCTATTGCTTACCAGTGGATAGTGTGGCCTGAGTTTGCCAGTATATCGATAACCAGACCAGGGATTTGTGTTAACGTCACCTTCCAGGGTCCAAGAGGAAACTTCACGCTTAGCTTTTTCGTCTTCTAAAAAGACAAAAAAAAAAAAAAATTGCAGCAGCAAAACCAGTCCTTCTAAGAATAAAAACTGTGGGGTCCAGAAAGTGACGCAGAAGTATGTAAGTCTAGATTTGACTCTTTCTGGCATTTTAGATTTTGATATATGAAAGTGTAAGTAGCACTTACCATTTTGTATTGCCCTTAAGTTTTTCATATTCAAAATTCACATCCTGTCAACTCTATCTCTATTCAGTAGCAAAATGGGGAATGTCAGGACAGCAGTACTGAATGCACAAATGAAGTGTAGTAATTATTTAAGCTGCTCTTCATTTGTAGTTCTAAAACATAGCTTGTTTTCATTCTTGGGAAAAAGCATATTTCTACAAAAACACTCATTAACCCTTCAATTAACCTGCTTGCACTGTAGATGAACGTTCTTTTTCTGTAATTTCTCTTAGCATTCAGTGACAGAAATGACCTGGGGTGGGAAGGAGGGTATCCGACTGTTAGTTTCAATATATGGAGCCTGCTACCCCTCCAGATCTGATGGAGAGAGTGCAGGTGCTGCCACTTCTGCATTTCAGGAGAGGCAGTGTGGGCATCTTACAAGATGGTTCCAATCTGCTGGAGGTTCCCAGCTCTCTCAGTCTTGTGAAATTCATGTCTGATGTGGTCCAGTGACTGACTTCATTCACAAATAACACAGTCCTAACAGGGCAGACTGAAGGTGGTTACATAAAGGATTGAAGCAAGTAGATCGTGAGCATTACCAAAAAGAAAAATATTTACTCGGAAAGAGGAGGCAAGGGTTAAGAAGGAGCAGGGTATCATTAATCTTTAACTCAGAAGCTGATAACTTAACTTTGTTTTCTCTTTTTATATCTCACAAGAATGAAGAGATGGCAAAAGGTCTGCCATAGCAAGCCCTAACGTGAGTTCCTCAGAGTCTCTGTGGCTGACATCTGAGCCATCTGCTCATATGACATTCAGTTTAGATGAATGACTGAGAAATAATAATTTAAAAATCCAAAGTTTTAACGAAGCAATATTTTGGATTCCCTTGAGATGCTTCAGTAGTTTGTTGCACTGAGGTCTTGGGGGCTATCAGAAACAAGTCAGCTCAGCTTGGGCTCAGCACTTATCCAGGAAGCCAACAAGATATTGGGTTTAGAGGAATCTTAAAAAAAAAAATTTGCTGTCAGATAAACAAGAGCATTAGAAGACTGCACTAGAGGATTACTAGAACTACTAACAAAGACAGTTTCAAATCCATGCAGGTACAAAGTAACAGGATGCAGAACGCAAGTGTGAACTATGAGACCCCTACACTGGGAAGGCAGAAAGAAGAAAAATGTTTGTAATTGTGCTACTCCAACCTATTAACCACGCAACATTTATCATGGAAAAAGGAGTTTTATTGGGTTTTAGGAAAGGAGGAGGTAAATTACTTGAGGATTTGAATTTCTGCCATGCCACTTACTTTTTAATCCCACATCCCTTTTAAGCAGGGTTTGAAGAAGACGGGCAGGGGGATGAGGGGGGGAGGCAAGGAGGGCAAGAACTGGGGTCTGTTCTCTCTTTTTGTTTGTCTGGATTTAAACTCATGGATTATTTTTACTACTCAGGTAAGGGAGAATCTACCAGTCTGCTAGTATTTCTGTGCCAGAGCTACCAGCTGTAGCTAAGGCATACAGATACTCTTGTCACCTTCAACTAAACCCAGCAAAACCCTAGCTATGACACATGCTCCTATCAATGGCTACATCAGTGCAAAGTAGCTCAAAGAATACTTCATACAAATAGAAAAGGGAACAGAAACAGAGATTTCTGTACCACTGTCTCTGAAATTTACATAGATCTTTAGATTACCAGGAACTGGACAAAACATATGGAATCCAGTGCCAGAATCCACAAAAAATCCATACCATTCTTAGACACCAAATCACAGAACAGTTGAGGTTGGAAGGGACCTCTGGAGGTAATCTGGTCCAACCCCCTGCTCCAGCAGAGCCACCTAGAGCGGCTGCACAGGACAAAACAAATCCAAGGGAATATTAAAATGGATTTTAAAAAACGTACTTACTTGCTTTCTTGTGTAATAACTTGTGAGTGGCCCAGCTTCCCTTAAAGCATTCCTAGAATTGCAAACAAAATAAATATATACATAGATGTTTTAAGTGGCTTTATCCTGGACAGACATCCCATCCCCACAAAACTGAGAAGCAGCTGTATTTTAAAAGAAAAACTAGAAGACTGATTTTCATTAACCCTTGTAGCAACATGCTGTAACTGCTAGTCTTAACAATAGAAAATACTGCATTCAACAGCTTATGAGCCAGAATAGACAGAAAGCACAGCCAAACAGACGCACCCATCACAGTGAAACACACTGATCTAGTCCTATCTACTAAATATTGTCCCCTTATCGTTTTAATGATTAACCAAACACCATGGTTGCTCTGGGTTGGCTGAAACACAGAGTCTATCTCCATAGCAGATCTTAACAGCATTGCAGTAAGCAGGATGGGCCTCCCTTGGCTCCTACAAGAAGCCATCTCCTCCTGCTAATTGCATTCTTTCTGCCTCCTTCCCCAGCACAGGAAAGCAACAGAGGCCAATCAGTGCGATCACAGGGGAACAAATGAAATAGATTAAGGGAGGGGGGAAGCGAGGGCTACTGAATGGAAATAGGAAATGAAAAAAAATAGAGAAAGTTGAAATGGAACTAAAGAAAAGAGCGACTGTGAGGAAGGAGTTTGTCTCTTCCTCTTCTTCCCAAGCACAAATAGAGCAGTCCATGCCACGAACAATGAATCAGCAAAGGGGCAGGTGGAAATGTCTGGCAGCTGGAGAAGAGTAAAGAAAGACTAAGATGAAGAAAAGACATGAAAAAAGGAGAGATTTAAGTAGAAAAGCTGCAGAAGGCAGCATTAAAGGTGATCCTTTAAGGTGCATATTAGGAAATTACTTCGTTTTGTAGCAGAAAGTCTAATTCAATGGCTATGTGCACTCAAAACAACCATTAGCAAAGAGCTAATTCCAATCATTTACAATAACAGCTGAATTTCTGAAGAAAGAGGCAGGAAGCAAACTGTTTTCCTTTATAAGGGAAGACAATACTAATGCTGAATCATCATTGTAAAACTACCATCCAGAGCCAACGACTGATTCAACCTAATTTATACAACTCTCAACCAGTCCAAGACAACAGATATGTAAACTAAGCCTGGTGTGTAACAGTCTACCCCTGCTTCATGGTTGCTATTGAGCAGTCTTAACTGTCTAGTCCCGTAGAGCCATCTTTTCCCTATTTTCTCATTAGTCTTGCAACCAGTAGTTATCAAATTGTATCCACAAAAGCACAGTAAAGTGGTGAACAAGCATGCCCATGTTCGAAGAGGCCCTGTTGTGTGCCATTTCCCTTCTTACCAAAACCAGTTGTTTGTCACCTTCTCCTACGCCATATACTTGAAGTTGCCCCATTCTCTGGACTGGCACTCAACATGCCATGGGGCTATGTAATGGCCTGGGCAACAAGAGGCTTTGAAACCAACACTGTAAATTACCAGGGAGAATGCCTTTTTGAACAAGCAGCAGCAGGTTTTACTGTCACACTTGTGTAACCCACTGCATACACAGACCTTTGCGCTGCACTGCTATCCGTTTTCTGTTGGAGAGCTGGGAGAAAAGGAGCAGGTTTTAACCAAGGCTTATTTTAGGAAAAAATAAAAAAGCTAAACACCCTATTTGAAGGACACTAGGAGCACCAGCGTGGTTTTATTCCCCTTTTAAACACCAGGCCTCTGTTCTGAAGCAGAAGAAGGATTACACAACTAAGGTCTTCAAGCAGCTACTAAGTCTGCAAATCTAGAATCCACTTCTTGGGACATAAAGGAGCATTTGGGGAACAAAGACACACATCAGCTGTGGTCATTACTGGTTGTAGTTCATTCTCTCCTTCCCCATGAAATTTTTGGGGTGCATTATCCAATGCCATTCCTTTCTCCAACGCCAACAGTCTTTCCTCTTTGCTGGCCCATGACCAGAAAACACCAGGCAAACACCACAGTGCTGGCAGTATCACAACCTGACAGCCTCCATTTTGGCTTTTTATTTCCTGCAGCTGTAAACAACCTAAGAGGATCCTGCATAAGGCTGCCATATGTCTGAGTTTTCCCATACATGTTTCCCAGATTTTATTTGCCCTCTATTTCCAGAGGAACAGCAGCTCTGTCAGAACTACCACAGCATAGCTCCTAACAAGCTGCTATACATCGGGACATCCCAGACACGTGCACCATATGCACATCAATCAACTGCAACAAGTACACACAGCAAGTCCGAAGCATTTTTGTAAGCGCAGGCTATTACGCATGCAGCGTACAATCAACGATTATCCCTGTCTTGGTCTGACACTTTAGGAAGGCACTCAAAGGCTATGCTGCACATCCACCTACAACCCATGTATTTTGTGTAGGATCAGTCATATGCTTCCCATTAGCATCCGACTTACCGGGTACACACAAACTATTTATATTCAACGACTTATTGCACAAGCACTACATTGCACATGCCTGCAGAGCTCTGCCTTAGCAATTCCAGATAAAAATATGGCAGCTGTCATCTCACAGGTTGGGGAATTATAGCTCTGCCAACAAAGCACTACCACTGTACCACTGCATATTGCAAATACCCTCACCTTCTATACAGCAGACTTCCTGACAAGCCATGGAAGAAAGCCACTCTTTCTCTCCATCTGGGCCACTTTCTGGAGAATTTTCTGAAGAAAATTCTGCTTTTCGCTGAGCCTTCTCCTCTCAGCCTCCTGCTGACACATTTACTTCAATCTTCCTATTATCATTCCTGCCTCTAATGATTCTTCCATGTTCCTATGCCATATACAGATCAGGATAGAAAATTTTCAATGCTTAAATAAACAAAATCCAGGGAAAAAATATCCAGGGTTATTTTTAATATTAAAATGAAGAAATTAAATATTTTTTTTCCTGATATGGTTAAGACAAGAACACATGACCTCGCATGGCTGTATTTGAAAACATTAATTAGCTTCAGGGGGAAAGTACACAGGAATAATATGAATTAGGCTTCAAGTTTCTTGGAAGACTTCCTGGATTTCATTTCAAACACTACAGTATCCATTGGTACGTCTGATGTTAACATCCCCACCCTTCTCACCTAAAGCACTTTTCTTTTTATTGCATGCATTTTTTTATATAGCAATCAAGATAGACTTGGAAACACTGAAGAGGACTGTACAAGAAGAGAGGTCAAATGTATGACAAAGAAAAAGGCAGAGGGTAGAAGAGTAAGCGTCAACTTGTTTAGAGCAATCTTCGACACAACTATTCTATCAGCAAGAAAAATACAATTGTGTTTTTTAGACAGAGGACATCAGCATACTTAAACCTTTAACAACATTTCTGGTTTCAAGCCATTTTTAAGCCAATCCCACTGACTCTGTGTTTAGAGACAAGCTCAACCCAGGGTTCACCAGAACCTGTGCATTTACCACACGGGAACCAAAGGCACAGTCAGCATTACAATCTAGAAAGATTCCTCTTGGATCACCTCGCAGAAACCATGTTATTTCTGTAAATGATTTTTACCTTAAGGACTCAGCCCGATATCTATTTACTGGTTGAAATACTGACAAAACCATGCAGCATAGCAGAATCTGTTTTACAGTAGGCTGCATTTTCACTCTGAACACAATGATCACTACCAAATACCTTAGGCTTTTTTTTTTTTAATCAGCCATTGAAAGAACAAAACAAACCCCTTTAAAACAGTTATTGAGCTACTTCGCAAGGAATTTTTTTCCCCTACCTTTCTTGTCATGTTTACTGTAATAACAGGAGCTTCTTATTCTTTCAGTTCATGTATCCATGCAACCTGATTAAGAGCTAGAAAAGCACAGCCAACTGCAAATTCCAGAGGAGAAAAGGGTGTTAAATCAACCAAGATTAGGATATAACTACACTGCAAACCTCTGTATAGCACAGACATAACCAAACTAGCTTTAAAGAAGCTACCCAAGTACGGGAAGCTATGCAGGCACCACAACATCAAATTCAAGTCATAGTCATTGACTGTGTTTCTGAACTGCCTTTGCAAGGTAGCAGCTCATTTAAAGTTAGCTCTACCAACTCTCCGTCAGCGATTTCCAGCCTTAAGGCTGACACTCTTCTTCAGGTTCCCCTTCACCTTCGGGTACTGCTGCTTTACACAGCCTGGCGTTTGACACCGTAAATACACCTATCAGCAGGTATGCAAAAATCACCCCACCGTACAGTTACCGAGAACTCCAGTTCATGTCCAACTTCCACAGAACTACCCCGTCCATCCACTCTGCTCATTGTTCAGAGCCACTGTGATGAATTTACAAAAATAGCTATTCTACAGCAAAAGAAAAAAAGACAGCTAGAATCAAGACTGTGGGGACAGACTGGCTGTCTCTTTGCATGTCATTATACCCTGAATTGTAACAGGCAAAGATCTAGGAAACAGTGCCAAGCAGTACACTGTATATAAAAATATTCTGAGTAATTTTTTCAATAGAATTTTAAAATGTCCTTTGAAATGTAAAATTGTCTTGGGCTTAATTGGAGATCAGGTAGTTTTCCTTAATGAGAACTAATTTTTAACCAAACCACCTTGAAGGTATGCAAAACAGAAGACAAAAAAGCTTAAGTACAGCATCTAGCTGAAGAAAAATATCAGGTTGTTAGTGATACATATATATTTAATACAATACAGATCAACCATACATTTTATCCATAAATACAAGTTATGCTGAGGAATACAACTGTTAATACAGTTGCCTCTTTTTAGCATGTTGAATTCTATTCTTCTAGGTGTGGTAGAAGCCCACAGAGACAGCCTCTGGCCTGAAAAACTCAGTACAAAATTCCCAAACCAGCCCAAGCAGCATACGTGACTAGTCAGTTTTTCAGAATAGCTGAATATGCATTTTCAAATTCAAATCCAAGGGAAGCACCTACACGAAGCATCTTGGTATTAGCAACGTTGGCTTTCTCCTTCATCTAAAGCCTGATCTCACCCAGAGATTCCCAGGTCTCACATGACAAAGCCCTTCCTTTGATGAAGGGACTGCATTTTGCAACTCTTCAGATTTACAGAGATATACAAGTGATTTTTGAGAGCAGCGAAGGAACAATGGACCAGACAAATGCAAACTGGACCATCCTTTCAGTATACTGAATGCTAGCTCAGAAAGCCTGACTATAGCAGTCTGAAATTTTACTTTCAGAAAGTTCTAAGGGCTCAGCATTTGTGTCTCGATAACCAGGCATTTGCCACAGACACAGGCATTCATGGTGATTTATAGGCAATTAAAAACGTAAGCTTCCTGGTGAAGGGAATCTGTCAAAAGAACTTCTAGAAGGCAGTATCTGCAGAGAGCCATTTATACCAAAAGAAACCCGTATGTGTTGCAGGTGGATCCAAGCAGCAGGTTCTAGCCTATTTTAAGTATAGCAAAGAACAGTGAACCAAGAATGAAATATGGCACTTGTGTCCTATGGTCTGACATGAGACAGGACAAAAAATAGCTTCACCCAGGTCTACTGCTCCCCGGCCCCCACCCCAGCCCACTGAAAGTGAAAGGAAACAGCGAAGTGAGGGACGGGACAACACTGCCCTTCTCTTTAGGACCATAATTTTTCACAAATTACTGGGACTTTGAGTGTCTGAGTATCAGCAAAAACGTGCATTTACTGCAGAAAGGAATACAGCAATTATGCAAACCCACCAAGAAAACAGAGCAGCATTTCTTTTCTGTCACTGGAATTTAACAAGTTATACCCCACCTCAAAAGGGAAGAGCCCCATCGGTGGGTACCCACCACCACGACAGAGATGCTGCTGCCTCTGTACAGTTCAGAGAAATCATTTCCCTTCAAACACCTAAACCACACGTCCAACCATTGCAGCATGCAGCAGCTTCACCGTGTCACGGTCCTCGCTTTTGACTCTATAACCAGATCACTTCCATATACCTGGGCCTCTTTGGGACTGACAACACACGGGCACACAAAGCAGGAAGGGACCACCATTCTCCTTGAAGAAGTTAGGACTACTGTTCTGATAGCAATCCGTGGCCTCCACCTCTCGGAGAAAGAAAAATGCAGCCCAGGCCACTGACTTTGTAATAAGATAATGTTTCCAGTATGTGGCTAGAAATACATATTTCTGAATTTGGCTGGAGAAATGCCTCCACAGCAGCATCCAGTCCACATCACAGAAATCCTCGGACTACTCTGTTTTGTCCAGGATACTTATATAGACATAAATAGTTTGAGAGAGGAAGTTTTCATGAAAGCAACACAAAATTATTAATAAGAGATTAATTTACAATTAGAAGTCTCATATAAAAGTGGTAACTGGAGATCTCAAGAACAGTTACTACTTTCCCTCTCTTCATCATTCAGCAGCTTGTAGAAGGCATAGAAGGAAGGTAAATTGTTTGTGTATCTAAACACAAACTATTTATGTATACTACATGTAATTTACACACAAGTGACATGTGCATCTATAAAAGCAGATTTCATAACAGCAAATTCATCTTAGTAAGAGGAATAACACACTTGAGATGTGATGCTGCGTTATTTCCACATTCAGAAGATACAGTAATTCAGTCTAAGATACTAACACATGCAACACTGTAGTAAGTCTCTACAAGAAAGAAAACAAGACAGTGAAAGAAGGTAGCCGGCAGTAAGAGTACCTGATTTACTAGCCTAAATGAAGATATCATTAAATGGTAACAGCAGATAGCATCCCTCAGCAGAACATTCCCTCTCATTACACCTTGGAGTGAATGAAAGAAAAAATAATGCTGGGGTTCAACACACCACCTCAGAGCTCCTCTGCTGCTAAAAGCCATCTTTACCCCATCTCCATTACCATTCAAAACCTCCCTGCTAGGTCAGAACTCGGCTGCCTTGGCCCCCTTTTTTCCACCGACGACCCACAAGCACAACTGTTACTCAACAGCTGTACCCAGTTTCCAAGGCACACAGCATCCAGAGATGAAACAGTGTTGGCTCAAAGGAATTTCAAAGGATGTCAAATTACTTCAGAGTAAGCATTTTCAGGGCATGTTGTTGAGATGTACTCTTTTTGAATCAGAAAGGGGGAAAAAATAAATTACCAGAATAACGCCCTTTCTCAAGGAGAGGAGAAACACAAATGATAAATCCACCGGGGAAATCATTGTCTTGATACAATCTACCTGAAAAGTTCACTTCAATTCTCTGTGTGCAATGACGAAAAATAATGTTTAATCAATCTCCTTGCTACACTGAGATTCTCAGTCCTATACCACCTGCGTTAGTATTTCTTAACAAATTGTATGTTACTATTTATAATCCAAACACATTGCTCCCTACCGGTTACCTTTCTACAGCAGTTCACACTTTTCTGTTGTTTACTCTTAGCACTGGTGAAAATAAACTCCTACAAATTTGGGTTTAGCTCTGATTGGAGTTTTGGCTGTGTGAACAAGTCATCGTAGGCTTCCAAGCAAATTAATTAATCTAGCGTGCATGCCCGTACAGATGCTCTTACCCCTCAAAGAGACACCAGGTAGCTTGTCACTCCCGTCCTGCACTCAGCCCAGAGTAAGTGCTTGCCTACCTGTAGCTAACACCACTGTATTTAATAAACATGGGCTGACTTTACGGCTATGCCAAACTGGGCCACAACCAGTCAGTGCTCTTCAGCAGCATGCTCCTGAAGCATTGGTGTTTGCTGATCCTGCAGGGCACAGCTTCAGGGACCTAAAGGAGCAGAAAATTTAATGCAACTGCTTTTCCTCCATTCAAAGAAAATGCTAAAAACCCCAGAAGTGTCTCAGCAAAGAACTAGAGCCAGCTTAATGCAAGCAGCAGAAAACTTCATCCTTGGAGAGAGGGAATACGACTGTGCTAGCTATAACGCAGGCTGTGCTGTGAGGTGGAATAACATCCTAGGTCCACTCACTAGCTTATCTAACAGTGATTTATGCATGTAATGCCACAATGGAAAGAAAATCACCAAAGAGAGAACTTTGGAAAAGTTTCATTAATGCTAACCAGTCCAGTACTGTCAGCCGAAACTTGCCAGAAGTTCAAAGAAAATTTCCTGGCTTTTAAGACTCCTTCACCTGTCATGTACTTATTTGAACAGACAGTCAGGTTGTCAGCGGCACCTCAGCTACCCTCCTGACGGGGCTTGCAAGACACCAGCGGAGCACTGCAGAGGGTCACCTCCGTCGCATGCACCAGATGATGGGGAGAGCTGGAACCTTGGGGCAGGCCCTGAGGCCCCACAGAGGCTACAAAGAGGGGCTGAAGGTCCTCGCTGCAGGCTGAACACGGGGACTCTTCTCTCAGTGCATGACATTTTTTGCACGTCTTCAAAATAGGCTGCCATTAAGTTCCTTCTCTTTTCTGTAACACATGTTGCCCCAAAACCTTCAAAGCACCTTTCAGATGGGGAATACCTAGGCTTACCTACTTTACTGATGAGGACAGCGAGGAGCAACAACATACCCAAGGTCACTCAGAAGCAAGATGACTGGAACTCCCAGTTCAGTATTTTATTTTCTAGGCAGGACAGCTTTACAAGCACGTAGTCAGTTAACCAGCAGCCAATTTTAACAAGCTAGTAAGTATTTCAGGTAATTCCCCTTTTACCTTATAACAGTAGCAGATATTTCAAAAGAATTAAACCCATTATACAGATAACACGAATCTCTGCAGCCTATATAAAATTAGCTGAGTTGAGGATGGGACAAAGGGGAGTGAAGACGTTACTAGAACTCCTCCCATTGGCTTGTTTGGTCTGTTAACAATTGGTTTTATCATCACCAACTAATATCTGTATATGTTGAAGATGCATTTATGATCAGTTTTACATCAGACATGTCAAAACAGGTAGCAAAATGCAGAACAAATCCTACAAACCAGCTATAAGAACCACCTGTGGACTAGAGATACAGAATCAGCAGAACAATTTTGAGTTACAGTGGATCTAATTTAGCATTGACTCCCAGTATCTGGCACCAGAGACTTCAGGGGAAAGTACCAGAAACCGTGCAGTGGGTGTGTTACACGCACATTGGAAGCTTTTCCCTAGTCCTATGCAAACCGTAACTATCAGTTTACATCCTGACTCAGAAAAAACCTGTCCAATTAGTAAATTAAGCTAGGTGACGTGATTGAATGATTTTGTTAAGTTTATCTACAAAACGTCAATGATTTTACCCTGAATTATAATTCTGATAATGAAGTTCATGATTAGTCTCTGAATTAAAGACATACTTCCTCACTGATGCCAACACATATAACAAGTTCAAAGGATTAGGCTACGTATTTTCCTGTGCATTTTAAAGTTTTTAAAAAACAAACAAAAAACCCCACTCAACAGCCATCAGACAGTCCCTTCTATTTAAGTTAAGGACCAAACTATACTACCACTGTGGTAATAAGTGAGGATAGCTGGGGCCTACAGCACATGTTTAACAGGAGTTGACGGCTGTATGACAACTGGCCTAACCTGAATCTCCCTGTCTGGTACCCTTCAAGTAAAATATCTAAAGACGTTAAAAAAATAAAAGAAAAAAAAAAGGAAGAGCACCAAATAATTTTCCCAAAAGCTTGTATTTAAAGGAAACAGAAAATCTGTTTTCAGAGCAACAAGTCTCCTGGTCTTTATGAAAGCCAAGCAACTCCAGAACCGGAGCTGATGCAGACACAGAAATGCACACGGTGGAATTTGATGAGCGCGTCTCATTTTGTCCCACTAAGCCGCCTTCTTTTTTTTTTTT
>NW_009632841.1:0-210 GCF_000690535.1 Cariama cristata | reverse complement strand
GGCCGCCGGCTCGGCACCCCCCAGGCTCCAACTTCTTCCTCCCCCCTCCCTCCATGCCGTGCAGGGGAACTTTCTGTGGGGACAAACGGCGGACTTTCCTTCCCAAAGCTCGCAGGGACCTTGCGGGCAGGGATGGAAACCCGGGCACGAAGGGCCGGGCCCGGGCGGTCAGGGTCAGGCGAGGGGAGCTGCTTCCTCCGCCTCACCACA
>NW_009632840.1:125579-167916 GCF_000690535.1 Cariama cristata | reverse complement strand
TTAAAAATCAGGAATGACCACAAGACACTTCTGAGCAAAAGTAAGTTAAATTAGCAAATTCCTAGACTCATCACTTAGGAATGAGACCTTGCAGTCAACAGCCACCTCCATTCTAGTAAAATAAAGAGGCCCCAGGCATAGACCCAAGCATTGGCACACAATTATCCATCTCAGGAACGACAATACCTGGTGTGATTTTGCCAGCACCCTCCCCGGGGAGCAGCAGCTGTTCCCAACAGGCGGCTTGGGAACTCTCCTTTCCTTGTGTTAAAGCAATGCAAAGAGTTGAGCTTTGCTCAGTGCTTAGATGAGAAAATCAGATTGACTTTGTGAGGTAACTTTCCTATTTCTGTGCTCATCTTTCTGGAAACATTGATGCTTTCTTTTCAGAAGAGGATACACCCACAATTATCCTCATTGGTTTAACCTCTGCAGTGAGTTGCTATAAATCACTGCCGCTGGAGCTGAGTAGGTAAGCCCTTCCAGATCCTTCCCAGTCTGCTTCTAGTATAAGGTCTAGGCCAAAGCTCTGAATCTCTAAGCTAGCAGCAGGTCATGAGTTGAGGTGCTGCTGACCAAACCTATACCGTGACCTAGCAAGACGGCTGGGCTCCTGCTGACCACACAACTTCATAAACCCTATGACAAGGTGCTTGAGAGCCAGGGATTATTCTTCCTTTGGTTAGGGGCGTTTGATAGTAAAGCAAGTCTCTGGAGGACCTCACACTACTTCATACCTGGCTAGGGTATGCAGCAAAATTTTTCTCTCTCTCAAAGCTTTCCCAGCAAAACATTACCGAAAGGAGAAGATAGAAGTAAGGGAAGAAGTCGGGCTACTCCCCTGCTCACTGGGAAGAGTTGTTTCCAAACAAAAAGAAGGGAAGAGAGCTTGAGAAATTCATGAGGAATGTTGTCATGGGAAGAACGTAAATGTTATGATCACGAGCACTGAAGAAATGCTGTAAAATAGATTAGTTAAGGAAACAGCAAGGCAGGGATGTCAGCCTGGACTAAATGGGTGATGCCCCTTCGACTTATTTTCTGGTGGGTTTATTTTGTTTGTTTAAATTGTCTAGGTCAGATACTATTTCTTTCTTGTCCATTCCTTATTAATTAACAAATCCAATATAATTAAGTGCTGGATTGCAAGCATTTAAGTCACAAAGCACTTTTAAATGCTGAGCCATCACATTCACAGCTTATTTGTTTCATGGTTGCTGTAACGATACAGTCAACTGGATTACTTGTTAGGTCCTGGGGGCTTTCTTAATGAGTGCATTTGCCATGTAAAATTAAGGATCTTATTGACCTTTTATTATTAAGTAAAACAGAAAAATGGTGGGGAAAACTGCTTCTTGCCTATTCTCCCACCTAAAATGGAAGTCCTTATTCTGCTGCTCTTAGCATATGCGCCGAGATCCCCGGTGGGAGGAAGAAGATCAGCTCCCCTTGCGTGGGCTGCTCAGGTCCCTCTAGCAGTGGCTGAAATCGTGATCTCCCCTTGCAATGCAGAAGCCAGCGTGGAAGGTCACTGACCTGCCACAGACCTCGGCCCACAGGACCACATCCTCTGGGCAAGCAGTCAGCTGTGATTCCTCAATCCTCTGTCCTGAGTGACGTGTGGTTATTTCAATATGTTGTGGATAGCCAAATGAAATCAATATTTATATGTGTAGCCACACTGAAATATTTGAATTAGGTACATGTTTGTCACCAGCTAATTCTGAGATAATCATGGCAAAGTATTGATTTGTTGCGCTCATCAGCTCTGATCCCTGGTCTTTGTTATTTTACCCCCAAGAGGTGCATAACAGCTTATCTTCTACCACCACTGAGAATAAAATACTTTATTAAGATGGGCTGAGAGAACATAGTCTTCTTTGCAATCCCTGTTTTTATGAGGGAAAATTAAAGAAATGCTCTCGGTGAAGAAGAGCACTCTACGTTCTTGCAGATTTTCTGTTCTTTATTGTTGTTTGGAAGAGGGGAAGTATCTTACCTATGAACAATCCCCTGGCAATGCAGGTACTCTACTGCAGACAGAATTTGCCTGGTGTATCTCCTTACTTCCCTTTCCGCCAGCCTCTTTCTGTCACAAATTCTGTCCAGGAGGTCCCCGCCGAGGCACAGCTCCATCACCATGTAATAGGAGTTGTCAGTCTCCAAGGTCTCATATAACCGAACAACATTGGGGTGCTTAATCATCTGGTGTATCCGTGGCTCACGCTTTATGTTTTTGAAAACGTACGAATCCTGCTTGGCTCTTCTTTTGTCAATGACTTTTATGGCTACCTAAATTGAAGGATATATGCAAATTGGCAACAAGCTTTGCAACCCAGATTAGTTTTCAAAAGGATGGGGAGTAAGCTGACGTGGGAGAAACTGGTTTTGACATGATGTTGATAATCAGTATCACAGAGGGAGACATTCCCATTGGAAGAATACACTCTTCATTTCTCCTGAAGGCCAAAACAGAAAGACTGAACTCTGTCATATCCATCCCTCTGATTGCATGAATAAATACACATATGTGAAATGTTCTCAAATGCAAAAAATCCCTACCTGCTTGACCTGGTAACTGCACCTGTACTGTAACACAACTTTTTTCTAACATGCTCTCTTCTGACTTCGTCTAAAAGCCACTCAAGATACTGGCTATAATGGGCTGGGATTAGACTCTTTGCTGTTTGGGAAGCTAGTCAGCCAGTGAAGCTATTGAAGCCACAAGAAAAGTAAAAATCAGAAAGCCACTTGATAGTAATCCACCTTTATGTCTAGTGGTACGTTATTTTAGCCTGACTGAGCTAGAGATAACAGATGTGATCTGTGTCCTGCCATATAAATCATAGCTGTTGGAGTGGCTGGCTTTTCATAGTGTTGTCCATAGCTTTAAAGATAGATACGTGGCACAAATTACTCAGTGAGGATTATTAAGGAAAGCAGATTTGAAGTTGTCCTTATGCCATCATCCTGTTCTCTTTCAGTGGGAGGGTATCTTTGTTGTCTATATTGTTTTATAATTGTGAACACAGTTGCACTCAATACATATTCACACATGTGTCTGATTATACATAAGCAATAAACTCAATTTAAGAGGTTAATTTATGAGGATAAGGTTCAGAGGATAATTCACTGAATAGATTGTGGTTTGCAGATTAAACGGTCTGAAATTTTCTGACATAAATTAGTGTGAGGTTACTTGCGATTCCTAGCACGTGGTACCTTCTCATTAGGAGCTTACCTTCTCCCCTGTGGGGATGTGCAGCCCCTCCATCACCTTGGCAAAGGAGCCCTTGTTGATCATTTTGCCAACTAGATAACTCCCAACTTGTTTGGAATGAGGGAAAGTCCTTCCAGTCTCTTGGGGCATCTTGTTAAAACAAGCAGGTATTTTTATATCCTTTAAGGTTTTCTCCCATTCTGCTAATATCCCATCCAAGTTGCCAGTATCTGTCATTTTGTCATCCAAGCCTGCTTTCATTGCTGTGGGCATCCCTGGAGAGTCAAATTTGTATTGCTACTTTCCAGATGTAGCTTCTGATTCACAGCAGATCCAGGCATTAAATCCATACATCTTATGGTGCGAGTGCCATCCTGCTGCACACTGAGCAACTAATCCTCTCCCTCCGAGACTCTGTGTTTGTCACTGATCTCTACTCTGAGGACACAGACCTGCTCAAGCAGAACCAAGCGGTAGATTATTAACCTAACCTGATACGTGATGTCAGTTAATGCCCCAGAGCTGTCGAGTCAGTTGACACATAATCCCAGCATTAGCCTGGAATATACAGCTCTCTTCCTCCTACAACAGCTCCCTAAACACATTCTCAGTGCCTGTTGCACCAAACTGAACTGAGCCACAGTTTTCCCTGCGTGCATATTACTGGTGTGCAAGGGTACAAGTTGATTCTAAAAACACCGTGGTAGCATGACTGCAAAGCTGAGTGATGTACCTGATGCTGTGCAAGCATTTGCATATTTGCTGTGTAAAGCGTATAAATATATATGCACTCCTAGCATGTTGTAGTCCCAGGGTCCTGGCCTGACTCCAGGTCTCACAGAGGTATCTTGCATTTTCTGGGACTTGATTCCTGGTTGGTAAAATGTAGCAGTGGGGATGGGGGTGTGTGTGTATACGAGCATTTTCCTCCTTACAGCAATGACTGATAAAAACAAGAAGAAAAATCTTTTTTTGGTACAGCTGTTGTCTATCTATATCTGTCTTCATTATCTGAGTTCTTTCCAAAGTCACGGAGAGAGAAAAGAGCCTTTCCAGAGAGCGCTTTCACATACCTGCAATTTGAGCCTGGAGTTGCCATCTCTCTCCACTGACACCAGTGGAATCTTAGGGAACCACAGCCCTTCCCATAACTTAGTGCGATGACGAATCCTTTCTCCACCCTTTGTCACTTGGAGTCGAACAATAAACAGCGTCCTGCTTGCCTGATTTGACTTGTGAAGATCAGGAAGGGTAAAAATTTGCCAGGGTGAGTGAAAATGAGAAGGAGTTTTTTAAAAAGTGTTTAAAATCTAAAATGGATTTACTGTATGCTTTACAGTTCAAATATTTTTGGGCGGGTTCAGTGCATCACCATCTGCATGCAGCTGCTTGCAGGCACAGGGCAACCCTTTGCCTTTTAGTGTCTAAGTAAAAGATAAAGTCCCACTAAGCTGAACAGGTTTTTTCTTCATAACATACTCAATTGTCATGCTTTGAGCTGTATCAGTTGCCCAACTGGAATGGGACTTTGCTAACTTAAGTGGCTTTTTTCTATTCCTTACAGAAAGCCAGAAACAAAGCAGATATGGTTTTCTGAGGGAAGAATGAGGAAATTCTCCTTGATTTGTGCTTACTATTTGCTCTGCCTCCTTCCCGTCTTCCTAAACCACTATTCATCGACTTTCCCACTAAAAACCAGAAAATAAAAGTGAGGGGAACCACTGTATGGAACAGAAACCCCATATTTCTGGCACATTTCAGAAGAAAGGAAAAAACCTCTTTAAAAATATAACAAACATTTAAAACATGATAGCTAGCTAAGTTAACTATTGCTATTTTTGGGGAAAGTCCCAGCCTGACACCTTGAAAAATGTTGAAGTCAAAAAGCTTCCAAATACCTTTCAAAGTAATTTTGTTGGCACAGTGTAGGATTTAAAAAGGGGAGGCAGGGCAGAAGGAGCAAAAAAGAGTCCCATCTCTGTCCTAGGGAGTCCACGACTACTGATCACAAGCCAAATGAAGCAGAAATTCTGGATGAGATGGAAGCCATCCGCCAGCACTAGTAGTGTCTCTGCTCTATGATACGGCTGTTATGTGATGGGCTGCGTTGCAACATGAAAAAAGTATGAGAAGAGACCAAATAAAGCAGAACTCTGATAGAGGAGAGATGCCAATAAGGAATAATCTGCAGTAGGGAGGAAGGATTAGCACTGTAGAAGGAATGACCACCTTAATGGATTCAAAAAAACAAATAACCCTCCTCCCCAAACGAGCCCAGTGGCATATTTTCACCACCTTGTGTTCATTTGGAGGCAGAGATGGGGGGGCAGTTCTGCTTCCTTGAGAAATAAAAAACCTCAAACCAACAAAACTGCAGGTCTGAAGAAGGTATACAGTTTTCCTATCGGCAAATGAAAAAAAAAAAATTTTTGGTATAAACTGGAAACTAATTCCATGTTTGAGAAGACAAATTTTGCTTTATCACTCCGTATTCTTAGTACCCTTCTAGGGAAACTGAAAGGAAAAGTGTTTCTCACGATATCTGTGCTACTGATCCAGAAAATATGAGGCTGTGTGTGAGTGTGAGTTAACTTTATGCAAAGGCCAGGCTAGTTAAACAACCTCATTACGTTCAACAGAAATAAAACAGCACGAGCAGGAATTTGTCACTTCACAGCCACCATCTTGGATTTCCTCCTGTGAAGCAAAATCCTGCCTGTAGCTATATCCAAAACTCTTCTTGTCTCACATTAGAAATGAGGCAACGTGGTCCTGGTTTCTGTTTTTTGCCATTGGAGGATGAAGCCTTGGCTTAATGGAAGTCTGGGTTTTACTTCTTGGAGTAATTCTTTTTGAAGTCCTAATTTATACTCCTGTGAATACTGCCAGTTTTGTAAGATCTAGTGTGAGATTTTTCAAAAGGGCCAAAAAGTCAGGTTCTTAGAGCTGTGAAGTCCCACTGATTTGACTCAAGAGTTGCCCTGAAGCCTGGCTTTCTGGGGTTGCAGAACATACACCCTACCTAAAGATGGGCTTTCCACAGGCCCTGAGGGCATGCTGACTTGGTGGGGGACTGTGTTGCTGTGAGGGAGCAATGCTGCGGTGGGCTGGGAGACAAGGCTTGTTAGTCAGGAGACAGCATCCCACCAGAGACAGGTCTCGTTGGCTGGGAGGCAGCATCCTGCTCTTAGGACAAAAGTTAGCATCTCCTCCTGGATTGGCATTGTCATAGGAATGTACCTACATGCACAGAACTACTGCAAAAATCTCTTTTCCGAGAGTAGCGCTTTAATGCACACATATTCTTAGGGGCTTTGGCAACTCTCCCCACTCTCTTGACTTTTGACTTTCCCACCAACTCTGCTGTCTGCTGCTCGAGGTACTAATGGTGCTGGCTTATGTCCTGAGCCTGGCCTGCTTTGGAGGACTTGAAGGTTGCGAACAGTTCGTATTTCCACACGGCTTACATTACCTGGGTGTAGGACGTAGGCTCAGCAGCTCCTTCTAAGACTGAAAGCTTTTCAAGTTTCATGCTGAGAAGTGGGGATTTCCTTTTCAGAGAAGGAAACCCAAGATGGTGGCATCTAAATGCAGTGAATGGAGCAAATAAGGGGAAAAAAATGGTTTGAAGACACGGTAGGAGGAATTTCATCTAAATAGCAACCTCAGTCTGTATCGTAATCATTCTCAGATCCTGGAACCACTTCAGTCTGTGTTTTATAACGTAGCTAAGACATGCCCTTATTGCACTGTAACACCTGCCATATTGTAAGTTATTTCTGACTTCTCACACACTTTTTGGCAGCCATGGAGTTTACTTTAGAAGTTACTGCATGTGCAAGTTCAGCAGCTTTTCTGCAGGATTTACTTACTGACACGTGTTAAGGGGTTAAGAAGGCATGCACTCAAGGGTGGGCCAGACTCTCCTCCCAGAATGGTGTAAATCAGGGATTACTCTTTTTGAGAGTCATAGTACTTCCTTAGTCAAAGAGGTGACTATTCTTCACCGCCAAAGGTGGAATCAGAAACATATGGGTGGTTATTTTCTTGGTATCAATCCGGTTCAGCACTCACACAAGTGAATGGGAGTATTTCTGTTGTCTTCGTGAGGAGTTGGATCAGGCTGTTAAAGCACAAAAGACTTTGTTCTCCGTAATATATTAAATTTTAATTCATGTAAGTATGTTTCCAAGATGTCACTCCTGAACATATTTTACTCACACAATCGATACCACCACTGAATTTATATCTGATTCTGCACTGATTCCTTAGGCTAGCTGTTAAATTAAAAGCAAGATGAATAGGTTTACTTTGCAGATAGTCTTTGTCTTTCTGCCATGCAATATATGCTTACCAGATTTGAAAAGTTTCTCATGCATGTGATACTTATTTTCAGATTATTTTCCATTTCTGCAAAAGAACTCTTTTATCAGTTGTCCATGAGTACTGATTCATGGTATTCTTTAGATGGAGTATTTATGTCAGATCTGTATTTCCTCCAAATGAGGATCTCCGTTTCTCCGACATATTGGCAACTTTGGTCCAGTAACCCTTACTTCACTCCTTGAGGCAGCCTCTATAGTTTCATTCATGTTTCAGTATTGTGTCTGGTTCTTGAATGTGTACAAGAACATCTAAACCAAAAAGCATCCCTATTGGGTCCGTCTTTGAGCGGGACCAAAACCAGATACCCAGAGTTGGGCATGTCAGATGAAGCCTATGTGATACCTCTCAGCGATGCATCCCAGCTTCAATCGCTTGCCACTCAAGGGCTTCATAAGCCAACGATGTCTTCTGTGAACTCCATAAATGTTTACATCACTTACAACAATAACTTTCAAACCCTGTGGATACCCATAGCTTTTATCTTTAAACCCAATATATTCTTAAGTGTTATGCTATGATGAGACGTACTAATTGTTCATATATGTGTGGACCAGATACAGGAATGGAAGAAGTATCTCAGTTACCTACTTCCAATTTGGCTTGAAGGAAACAGTGATGGGAGAAACAACAGTAATTTTCAAAACCCAAATTATATTTGGCATCTACTACCAAAAGTGCCCACAGATAATGTTTATATTCATCTTTTGCAAACTGAATTCAGATGTTCCACTCTTTTCACAAAGGCATTATGGTCAGAGGTGTGAGGTGGATTCAGATAGCTGATGAAAGTGAAGAGTTTCAAATACTTTGCTGAAACTGGAGCTCTTTTTCGATTGTATTAACTTACTTTTTTCTGTTTAAAAATTGCTCTGAAGGTCAAAGTAACACTTTCAGCTTTACAGCCCAAATCATAAGCATCTAGTGCAGATTGCGAAGAGCTAGGTTTGTTGGGTTTTTTTGTGATTGGGACAAGATACTTACAAAGGTGACTGCAAACACTACAGCATCTGGATTGTTTTATTTGTTTATCTATAGCCTGATGAAGGACCAAATTGTTAGACATTCAGAAATGGGGCATTACTAGGATTATTTATTTACTTTTTTACCTCTTTGGCATCTCCAGCTGACTTTGGTGGGGTTAAGTTTAAGAATAAGCCACCATGTCATTTACAGTTAAGTGTCCTCATGGGAGCCAATAAAGGGGCTCATTTGCCTAAACTTAGGCACCTAGTGGTATTTGAATTGCCCACAGGTATCCCATCAGCTTTCAGTTTCTGCTCAAGAGAGACACGGGTAACCATGGGGTCCCATGTCAGATCTGCCAGCCCTATGAAAGTGTCTTGGATGCCATGGAGCATCTCAAGTGACACCAGACATCTGCGTTATTCAACTGTACCGAGCTCTCAGTGACAAGCTAAGGATGAGATGTATTGCTACCAAGACTTCTCCAACTGCACTAGCATCTCCACAGAGCACAGTGGGAGCTCTGACCCTACTCTCGCCCACAGACACTGGCTTGTAGATATTTCTATGTAGAAGTTTTGATCTCAGACAGAACCCACTCTTCAGTGTGCTGAGTGTGTGTGCGAAGATAATTCTATGCCCTTGATAACCTGTTAATTTAAAACCAGCTTATCACTGCAGCATTGTAAAGTTTTACATGTAATGCTATGATTCTCAGCAGCTTGATGATTTCAGGAGACAAAGTTGTATTGCTGGGGCTATTCATTGATTAGATAAAGTCAGATCTCATTATTACCTTTCTTCATTAATGCCTTTGGAAAAGGAGAGATATGCTCATTTTTGTGTGAGTTTGCCTTTATTGAACTCAGGGGAAATCAACAGTATCAGACTGTAATTCTTAATGGACTGAACTTGAAATGAACTCTCTCTTTTGTCAGTCTTTTGTTGTTTGTTTTATATTTGCTTTGCTGCTCTGAATATAAGAAAGTGATACTATTATTGTCTGGAGCCAGTTGTAATTGGCAATTTTTTTCTCCCCTAAAACTCTCAGTATAGGCCTAACACTGTCCTTGCTCAAGTCGATGAAAAACTGCCTCTCACTGAAATGGGAGCAGAATCATGCCGATGAATAGTCCTGAAATCCCACTGAAGATGGGTGGAGAGCGTACCATTTCCTAATACACTTTAATGCAAACATATGTTGGACCTTCAATTAATAATGATCACTAGAGACCAAGAGAAGGTGGACAATTACAAAAAAATAGTTTCTTAGACATTTCACTTGTGTTCAGAGGTTTAATATACTGCTGGCAGCAAAGAGGCAAATGGGAGCTATTAGTTTGTATGATTGTGAGATCTCTCCTTATTTTCCTTCTCTATCTCAATCCTCACCATCCAGAGTTTCCAAATATGCAGTACCATGTAGGAGTGGTACTCTCTGTCCAGTGTCCAAGATCACTAATGTACTGAACATGTAAATGTCACAAATTGTACAAGATCAATGCATGTCATTGTGATGTCAAGAATACAAATCATCATTTTATATTACAGTATCCATGTTCATGGTTGTCCATCTATCAGCTGAAGTAAGAGAGTTCTGTATTGAATTGTATCTTCTGTTTGCTGAATTATCTTTTGCAAGCAATGTAATATGTTGTTTATAGGTTGCTTTTTTATAGTGGTGTTGTTTTGAGGCCAGTTGGCCACCATGTGCATGGTCATTGACCACAAGGAAGAAGAGATCTTTGTCTTTGCAAGCCCCACAGTTTCTGAGTGGATGAAAATTGATAGCCAGAACTCTGGTGATAGCCAAGCTTCTCCAGTGGTACAATTTTTCAGGCAAGCTGGAATCTAGTCACTTGTACCTGGCTGAAGTGTAAGAAGGTAGGAGAAAGCATGAATCCTTGATCTTAGTGACACCTGGTTCCTGCAGTGGGACATGAGTGTGCACCTTTTGGGTTTCCTGCTTACTGAGGGGTTAATCAGTCTTGAGGGAGACGGCTCTTCTTGTCCTTCCTCCCAGATGAGAAGAGGAGAGATGTCAATACTGTCTGGGTGATTTAGTGAAAACATAATACCCCAAATAAGCAGCATGCAACTTTCATAGCATAAACTAAGTTTTCTATGAAAGTTGTGGAGGAATTTATAACATGTTTTTTTCCACCCCCAAAAGCTAGAGTTTAATAATCTGCTCTTGACTATCCCCATTTTCCATAGCTTTCTTGATGACAAGTTTACAGATGTGAGACAAACTTTCGCACAGCCATGCTTTCCTTCCCCTGGGATGCTCAGCGTGGTTTGTCCAAAGCTGCAGTGTCAGCTATCTGAGAATCCAGTGTCATATATCATAGAATCATGAAATAGATGATTTTGGAAGGGACCTCTGGAAGTCATCTTGTCCAACCTCCCTGGTCAAGCATGGTCAGCCATAGCAAGTTGCTGAGGATTGTGTCCAGTGGGGTTTTGAATATCTCCAGAGATGGAAACTCCGCAACCTCACTGGGCAACCTGTACCAGTGCTTGGTCACCCTCACAGTAAAAAAGTATTTCATGATGTTCAGAAGGAACCTCCTGTGTGTGCCTATTTGCTTTGTCACTGGATACAGCTGGGAAGAGTCTGGAGACCCCAGAACTGGACCCAGCACTCCAGATGCATCTCACCAGAGCTGAGCAGAGAGGAAGGATCACTTCCCTTAACCTGCTGGTAACTCTCCCACTCATGCAGCCCAGGAGGCTGTGGGCAGTCCTGGCTACAAGGGTGCATTTCTGACTCATGGTCAAATATACATCATGGCTGCCTCAAGGGTAGGATCAAGAAGTGCCATTCTGGTTTTGTCTTCATTGTTTCTGTAAATATTTTTTCAGTGTCCTAAGAAGGGGTGAGGTAGACAAAGAGGATAAGAACAACATCAGAGGAGGAAGTGTGCAACCCTGGTTTAGTCTGGGGTAAGCAGGGACGCAAGGATAGCTTTGAAGGTACTGATTCTGAGCGCCAATAAAGGTAGGCACTCATTGCCAACTCTCCTTTCAATTGCCACTTGAGAAATAACTCTATTAAGGGACTAAACCAGAACCAAACTTGTGCTTGGCTGTTTAAAAAGTAAATAAAAGGCATTAAAAAAATGTAAACTCCCACAGCAGACTTGTGAAGACCAGTAAAAAAATGAGGAAACACTGACGGATGCATGGTCATGACTAATAATAGTGACCTGAAGAGTCTAGACGGCAATCTATACATGGTATATTCAAGAAACAGACCCTTTTACTTGCATATATGGGGGACTTTCTGGTTTTGTTTGTATACTTTCTTAGGACAATCATAAAATTTGATGTCATGAATCTGAGAGAAAAATTCCTTTGGTAGGAAACAAGGTAAAAATAATGGGGCTTTTTCAGTGGATGGCAACTTTTAAGACATATTTCTACTTTTTAATTAGTTAGCCAGTATTTTTGTTACTAAAGGGCTCAAGTTTTCGAGCAGTACTGTGGAAAGAAGTTCTATACCTGTCAGAACTGCAAAAGGTTGGCATAATCTATTCAGCCTACGTATTAATTTCTCAGCAGCTGCTAAGTCAAGGATATGCACAGAATGTCTAGACAATGTGAAAGCAGTAAATCTCTGATCAAATGGAGCCGCAGTTGGAAGACTTTGAACTGAAGAAAGAAGTGTCTTGCAGGGTAGCATAGATGACATGCCACTATCTGATAGCATGTATTCCTACAGGAGCAGTTGCTGAAATTAAGGAGAGTGAAATAGGAGTCACAAGCTTCTGCACAGTGGAACTCTGCACAGCACATCGAGGTGGGAGCAGCGTGTGCCTCCAAAATAAAACTTGAAATCCTAGTCCAACTGAAATGGGCATTATGAAGAATGTAAAAGTCAGCAAACTTCGTGCAAATAGTGATCAGGTACAACATGTCCCAGACTGCGCAATTCTTCTTTCAGAGGTTTTGGTTATTATGTGAGATTTCACCAAACCAGCTACTGTTAGCAATACAATCCCAACCTGAGAAGCCACCATCAACTGTCATTTGTGAGACTGGAACAAGCTGAAATGAATTTTTCAATAGGCAAATACTAAACTGGTGTTTCATCGGAAGGTACCAATTCTGATGAAAATGATTTCTCTGCTCCAGGGTAGAATTTTATCTGAAAACAAAAGAGATTACAGCACCAAGCAAGTAACAATTTGATGGCTAAAGCTTTCCTATGGACTGTTGGAGACACCTACCTTCTGAGCCCTCCAAAGTCTTTTGGCACCTTAGACATGTTTTAACAGCAATCATGGGGAAGCTGCCCCACTTCTGTAAATGAATGAAGGTTCATTAAGACACAAAAGGTGAAACTGGATTACTGACTTATTGTTTAATGCATTGTCTTGGATATAAAAACAGCTGGAAACAGAAGGATTTGAACTTCAATTTCTCTTGTTCCAGCCCAACTAGTAGCTATTGTGTTGGTCTTCTCCTTGAGCTCTGTTCTTGTTGTGGACAAGATTTTGGGGATTTGGTGGCATTCTAATGCAGAATGAGATACTTTTGTTTTCCACTTTCTTGAAACAGTCTTTTGAGGTGAGAAAACCATCTCCTGCTCAGTTCTGATGAGCCCAAGCCCAATATTGGCCAGATCTTACTCCGCTGAGGTCAGACATAAGCCTCCCATTGACTCCACTGGTAGAGGGTGATTTCTTAGTAGCCTACTGCTCAGTAGAAAAATCACACTCTTTTGTTTTTTTCTGGTTATGTAGAATTCAGGGGAAGATCAGGCTGTTCTAGGGCCATATGCCTTTCTGAAAAGAGATTCTGCAAACACTTCAAAAAATGCAACTGAATTGAAAGGGATACAAAGGTTACATGTCAGAGAAAGGGTCCTGTTCCATTAAGGCTAAGTCAGGCTGTGCTGCCCTTCCCTCCTTCCTAACCATGGTCTGTAGAACACAGCCTCAGTAGAGGTCGCCGTCCTTTACCCTGTCTTGGTAGATCTTTTTTTACAGGCTCCCCTTTAACCTGCTATAACCTTCACATGCATGGGTCTGAAATCTCAGCACTAAAATGGTAAAAAAATAAATGGGAAAATATAAACTCATTCTCTGTATATCTTATGTGGGCTGCCCTCTTAACACCTTTCCATTAAATTGATTATGTTTTGAATTTAAAAGGAAGGATTAGGGTTAAAGACTATGTTTTCATGTAAGTTATTTTATTTATTTATTTAAATTGACAATTGCAGAGTTTGTACCAACAAAGTGAGCAACAGGAATGAACCGGAGAGTAAGGCCTATTGTGCAGCCCTACTGACAAGCTGTCGGGTTTAAACTGACCTGGAATTTTTTGTACAATACACTGAGATCATGAGAGGGGTGCTCATTTTCAGAAATAGTTACAAGAAGAAAGAGGAGATAAAAGCTTTTTCTCCCTACAAACCTGTGCAGAATGCAGTTTGTACTGCCTTCGGATTCTCCTTCCTCTATGGATCAATAAATTAAGTGCCACAACAATACTGGATAGCAAATGAATCTCTGCAAAGGAGAGCTCCCCCCTGTTGGTTTCTCTCTTGCCATGAGTAGTGTTTGATCTGGGTGTGTTGTCATAAAAGATAAGAGCTACTTCATCATCTTTGGGAATTTTAATTTAGTAACTGAAAATGCTGAGGTACCTGTTTCTCAGCCTTGATCTAAGATGCTATGTTTTTATTCATTTATTCCTTCATTAAAGGATTTGCTTTTTGGTGGAGAATAACAAACTGAGAAGTTAATAGTTGGAGCATTTGTAGCGACTGGTCTTTGAGGAGGCACTGCGATGGGCAATGCTATGCTGGCAGGCAAAAAGGCAAACGAGAGCAGAACAATCACTCCCAAAAGCCTTCCTCGTGCTAACAGTGTTTGCCAGAGCCAGACTTTGTTAAATCAATACCGGATGCAGGATTTTGGAAACGGTTAATACTCCTCGTGCCTCATCGACCGGACCCCTCTGCATGGCCTCCAGAAAGAGCCAGGGAGCTGGGTGCATGTGGGGCTGCCTGCAGAGCGATGGGCAGTGGTGTCTGCTCCGTTAAACCACAGCAAGTGATGGGCAGCGATATCTGCTCCGTTAAACCACAGCATGAGATTCCTTATACTCGGCAAGGTAATTCCCCGCGAATTTGCAGGAAGAATACAGTCTGGGAAATATCTGGTGCGGGCTGGGGGTGCCTAGGTTTTTGTGCATATGCATGTGGTTTTGCCTCCCAAAACACCTTCTCTCAGTATATCTGGAGCTGCTTTTTACTCCCCGACGCTTTTCTGGGAGTAAATCCTCTGTGCTTTGGGGTTTCCTCGGGGTCGGTGTTGCCACAAGAGGGAGCGCAGCTGCTGGGGAGGGCGAGGAGACGCCTCCGGGCGTGCCCATCAGTAGAAAGCATCCTTTAAAAAACACCCAGCGGACAAGGCAAATCATTTGGCAGGCTTGTTAATAAGTGAAGGCCTACTTGAGAAGAGGATGAGGCAGGGATATGTTTTGTTTTTACAGTGGGAAAGGAATTTTTCCCGTATTTACCAAGTCAAGGGTGAGATAGGGATAGGTTAAGCCCACAACCCCTTCTAGGAGGATAATTTTGCGTGCTGCGTCTGCCAGGTAAACAGCATGTGCGTGTGACACATGCAACAGTGCTAGCGAGTTGCTTATAAATCAGATAATTAAAGATGTAGCTGGCTATAATGTCTTGAAGGAGGCTCAGCATTGGGCAGTGACTTATTTACAATTTAACAGTTAAACATATTATACTGCATAAACCTTGAAATGGCTTGATTATAAAATGTGTTTTTGAAAGTCCGTGTGCCTTCCCCACAGAGTGCTAAACCTGGTGAAAAATGGGTAGCATCAATAAACACCAAACCTTGTACCAATAAATGTGTTCCCTTCATTACTCAAAGTGCCCAGAGCTATGGAGGTATAAAAGGCCCCATTCTCCCCTACAGGGGAATAACACGTGTAATGTAGAGGAAAATCCATGAATTTCAGTGTGCAGTTTCCTGCTCATTTCTCCGTGGGAGGGGGATGGGTAAGGACTTAGGGCTTGCTTTCTCCATGGGACAAAAAAAATAGCTGCCTCCCTAATTTACAGGTGCTGAGAAACCGAGAGGATCAGGAACATCTTTTCTAGTTAACTGTCCTACAAACTGCTTTTGCAGTCATCATTAGGTACCCCTCACAAGTGCATTTCTTAAAAAAAGTCAGGCAAATAAATTGTGTGCTCCAGTCCTGTCATTAGCACGAGCGGGGTGGGAGCTGTGTGCCCGTGCAGCACTCCAGGCACCCTGACAGACCGTCACACCGGCACAGTGCTTGGCCATAAATTGCAGCCTTTAAGTACCAGTGGTCCTAATGGGCAGTGGGAGATCTGCTATGTTTTTAGGATAAATTAAAACTGCATTGTTGCCATGAAGTTATGCAGGATGGTTATAATGCTCCCTACATTATGTGTGCTTTATGCACATATATATATATAAAAAATATACAAAGAGAGGGCATGTCTAATTTCTCCTAAGTTTCTAAAGAAATCTGTTCATCTGGTGCAGATGAGATGTAGCAGCATTTGTTGATTCCTGTCACTACAGCAGCAGCTACCTTCATCAGCCCAGGACCTCAACTTGGGGACTGCCCCAGACCCAGCTCTGTGCACGTGAAGGTATCTGAAGGGAGGCAGATGCTGGCCCTGTGGGGGACACGGAGAAGACTTTGACAATCTGGTCCGTGGCTTTCTCTCCTGATTGCAGGGGGTAGGTCTTTTCCACCCTCTCTTCCTTCCTCTTGCACTCTGCAAAGCTGGATTCCAGTCAGACCAGGCTAACATTGGGGTATGCTAGAGTGGCTGAGTTCCCAAAACGTCTTTTTTTTTCAGCAAGATTTCTTCCTTCAGTTGGCCCAGATCTCAGTTTGAGCCTAAAGGACATATTTTCCTAGACTTTGAATCAGCTCCAGAGATGGTCTATACATTGTCTGTGTAAGTGTGTTGTATGCTCTTAAATATCTGCAACGTTATGACAACCTTCATCTTTTAAGAAGATTATTCCCTTTGTCTTAAGTGACATTTTTACCTGGCCTGTGACTCCCATGCAGCTTTACCCTTGGAAAAACTAGTTGAATTTGCTGTGTTTTTTTTTTAAATAATCTTTCCCTTTTCCACCTGACTTTCTCAAACATAAATCCCAAACAAAGCGTGTTGGCAGAGGTGCCCCTCACCATGCCTCTGTGCGATCTCCGAAAAAGTGAAGCAGGAGCCTCCCCAAAGATGACAGTTGTTGCAGATGCATTGCCCCTGTGTGGCAGATGAGAGAACAAACAACATGTGGGAGATGCTAAGTAAGTGCTGCTCCAATGCTATAGCAATGAGCACAGGACAAGAGCCCCTGTAAAACAAAATAGACTTTTTGCCCTAATCTGTTTTAAAGTGCCATAAAATTACATTTATTTCAGGAACATTTCCTTAGCCCTTGTTTTCATTACAGTGTTCTCAAAGATTTAAGTCAGTGTATCTGAGCACAGACCCCATGCAGTTCCTCAGATAATCAGAAAGCTGCTTATCCTGAAAATTCACTTGAGCTGCTGAATTTCACAAATCAGCTTTTTCTTTTCCATACCAGCAATTTCTTTCCCTGTACCGTGGCAGCAGCCCGCGGCTCCTAGCCGTAGCTCATGTTTTCCCCTACAATATGCTGGGAGCCGCTCTGCAGACCCCCATGCTGCCTGTGCCCTGCGCCCCCCAGCCAGGCCAGGAGGCTGCTGGGTCCAGGGCACCCATGGGGGCTGTTTTATCCAGGCAGGAGCGACTCTCTCCTGTGAACACTTCAGCACGAGTGTGTTACCTTCAGGAAAGGTGCTTTTGTTGCTAAATATCTGACAAAGTTTTAAGAACTTCTTATTTTGGACTCTGATAGTGAAAGCATGAGTTGGTAGTGGGGATATTTATTTGTTATTTGCCCATTGCTGTAGACAGCTGTAACAGTTACAATAACTTTGATCTTTCGTTTTCCCCACTTGGAGAAGTCCTCATTACCAAAACATCACCTCTGACCTTCTTTTATATTTTCAGCGTGTGTTTTATTGACTCCTTTTTCATATGGGACATGTGGTGTCTGCCACTTTGTACAAAGGAGACAAAGTTTGCACTTCTGATGCAAAGAGCAGCAATGAGGAAGCTGGCTCCTTGCCAGTTCATGCAAAAAAAAAAAAATTATGGGGAGGGATGGATTAAATCTGTGCATAGAGAGTCAGACTTTCTTTGGGCTCGCTGCTGGGACGAGCCTATTGCACTTAACGGGATTCAGCTAGGGAAAGTGGAGTGCATCCTTATCCCACCCTGTGCACGCACTTTACACAGAGATGATAAATTTCAATCAGTTGCCCAAGGAATTTGTTTTCACAACACCTCTTTACTTCCCAGGCTAAGAAACAAGGCTTTCAGCCCTTCCCTACCAGTAACAGTGGAGGTTTTGCACTTACTGTACATTTGGTGAAACAGTATGCAACAGTGAAAGTTTACTAGATGTTGCAGAAAGAAGCAAGGGAAAGTTAAAGCACAGCCTAGAAGAATAAAATGAGTACTGTTTACATGTACTTTTATTGATTTCTGACAGCCATGTTATTTTCAGGGACAACAGAAGGGAAAAGAATTTCAGTCTTTGAATGGATGAGTGATATACTACCCTCCTTTTTAACTACCCTTATATTTTTTTTTTTTTGGTGCTGGTGTGTGCATGTGCGGAAGGGTGTCTACCTAATTGGCCTCAAGAGGGGATTAAACTAAATAAAATCACGGTCCACAGGGGGCCTCTAAATATGGCTTTTTAATTTGAAAATTTTTGTGGGTTCCAGTGTAATTCAAGCTTTTCAAGCTTTATTAGTGCACAGTCATTTGTGTGGCTTGCAAAGCTCCCATCTCTGCGAGTTTGATATGCCCGCCCCTGCTCAAGCAGAAGACAGAGCGCTCTCTTCAGCTGCAAAACACACTCTGTGACATAACAAAAGCCCTACTGTAAATAAAACACATTTTAATAACAGTGACAGGAGGCGGCAGAAACTGGCAACGTGCATCCAGGCAGCAACGCCTCTTGAAAGTGGTACTAAATGGAGGTAATGACAGTCAGCAAGCATCTCTGCTCTGCCTGTGACAGAGGCGCTGGGAGCAGATAAGAGTGAATATCAGCAATTTTGCATGTTCGCTTGTAATAAAAGTCAAAATATGCAGCTTGGTGTAACTAATTGCTGTGGAAGGAGAATGAACCAATAGTGCTCGTTGCTGTGAAACTGTTAATGGAGAACTTATGGAGAGAAAGTCCAAGTTCTCCCGTCCAAATTGGAATGTGAAAGAAATCTGTTGGAAGGTGATGACAGAAATGAAGTAAAACAGTTGTTTCCTGATCCATGTGCCAGATGTGTCACATACTGTGATAAATAAGATCTGCATCTTACACTCCAGAAATTGGGGAATATTACAAGCGTTTATTATAGTGAGGTACAAAAAAATGTACTTGAAATGCTTTGTTTCTCCTGGCACCAAGCAGTGAGAAGTTATTGCACAATGCCTGGAGCTGCTAATTCTTTTGTTTAGGTTCAATCCAACACAGCCTATTAAAAGCTTAAATTCAATTTTATTGTTAAGGTATTTATTAACTGATTATGAAAAGACATTAAAGGGCTCATAATTAAACTACTAAATTGTGCCTTACCTTGACGAATCCCCCATTTTCCAAGACTGACTTCCATAGTATAAAATCTCAGGGTTTTAATTTAGAGAAGAATGCTGCTCACAGGCAAAGCTTGGATTTTTCTTCAGCTCTTGAGTCGATCCCAAGCTGCCTTGCTGCTGTTTGCAAACCCAGAATATCATGGCAGAAAGCCTAATGCATTGGTGGCATTTCTTGGGAAGGCTGCTCTGCAGGTTTGTGGCATGTTGTCATACATTTGCAGAAATAGCTGCCTGTTGATGTTGGATAACCCAGCCTTATTACTTAGGAAAAAAGTCTCATTGACTTTTGGCCCATATGCTTTTGAAAATGTGTATTGTGAACAGCTTGCTAGCCCTGCCGAGACGGAAGACACATGCTTCCAGGCAAAGCCGATTCCCAGAGTAAGATGCAGTTCCCGAAGATTTGCTATCTAAATACTCCCCCAAATTCAAAGCCTGGGAAGACAGTGGGAGCTGAGTGACTGGATCTCCCACACCAGGTCAGTGTAGGACCTCAGTCTGCCAGCCCTCCAAGCCAGTCATTTTATACAGGCAACTGCATCATGCCTTTATCCAGATGACTGATGTTTGGGTGGGGCGGGTGCAGGAGGCAGCCAAGGAGGATTGAGTCTTTTTGGGTTTTCCCTTTGGAAATTGCTGTATTCATGAGAAGGGTTGTATGTCCAGCACCTGCACCAAGGTTAACGGGGAGACTGGCCTGTCGACTCGGAGGTCTTACGGCTCTCAGCTGGCTCTGGCTGTCCACGTCCTTGCAGAGCTCACCCACAGGGCTGTAATACTCGGTGGCCTTTCACACTAACTTCGCCAGGAGGTTTTTACTGTTAGAACAGGCAGAAAGTACACGTCTGATTACCCCAGGTAAAGATGAAAGCTTGAAACCTCTGATAAGCATGATTTGGGTGAACCACTGCAGTCCCCAGAACCTGATGGTGAACAGCAGTTTCCTGAATATGTGAGCTGCCTTTAAAACAGAAAACCAGTCTCATGGCTGTTATGCCCATGATGACCCAGGGAAGAGGTAGGTCCCTTTACTGTGGTGCTGTGCCCAGCAGTACAAGAAGTCTTCTTAACCTGTCTGGGGCATTAGGCCACTGTTGTGTTCACTCTGCGTGCTTGCTCAGAGCTGGCATGGGTGTCCCACGTGGCACTGCACCGTTCCGTGGGGATATTCTAGTCGGGATTCATCTCATCTGACCCTAAGCACCTAATGAAGGCTGAGGCGAACTGCACCCTCCATGTGTCTCTATATCTCCTTTGACAATGAAGGGATAATGCCTCACTGCGTGTTGATGAAGCCCACCCTGGTTACCACTCATATTTTCCAGGGTTACTTCAGACAGATTGGCTTGAGATGCATTTCAAAAACTCAGATTTACAAAAACGTTGCGTTGGGAATGTGCCAGTATCCTGTCTCAGAGTGTAAGACCTGTAGGTGAGTCGCGGCTGGGAACGTTTCCTAAATCGTGTTCTCTCCTGCTGCCCACTTTCCCCACACAGATCCCCTCGGGATAGTTTTTAAACTTTGCTACGTAAGTTAGTCTGTCCCACCCTGAAGACGTGACATCATCTATGGCCTTCATCAGTATCCCACCAGCCTTTACTCAGATTTCAGGGGAAAAGACCTCTGTATCAGTTTTCAAATTCTTGGAAACAACTTTGTTCTTAGGCTACGTCTTCACTGTTGGAAGAGTGTTTGCTTAGGTCGTGGTAGATATCTCACTCTAAAACCCCAATTCAGGGTATCACAGGTAGCTTTTACTTTGAGATAAGTCTTTCACCGCTCCTGGGATTTGCCTTCGTTAGTCATATGGAAGTAAAAGTTCTCTTACCCTCCCCTCCATTGATGTTTCCCAGTGAGATACTGAATTTAGCAATCCCACTGGAAAAACCACCCTTTTTTTTTGGCAGAGAAGCTGCAGCTGTAAGTGTTTATGGGAAATAAAGATATCTGATTAGGTTTTTTTTACACACTAAGCTGCATACCCTCTGGTAACCTTATTATTTGTTATACTGTTGGAGGCTGTGGAAGAATGGAAAGACTGCAGTTTCTCAGAGACGCAGCTAGACCTGGCCCACCTTCCAAAATACAGAGGTGCTGTTGCTGTTCAAAGATATTTTATTGAAGAAAGTGATACTGCTTTCGACAAAACCAGGCACAGCCTTACAGTAAGGGCTAGTTAGGAGCCTTGGCAAAATGTTATTGTCATCTGGAGCCATGTTTACCCTTAAGGGACACATTAGAAAAAACAATGGACAATGGGCCATACTGACAGCTTACGGGAGGAAATAAATGAAGGAAATAAAGCTTACTATGCTTTTGTGAAGCTGACATGAAGACAGCTGACAAAGGTCAGTACGTTACGGCTTTGCAAATGGTGAAAATATCGATTGTCCTGGCTTGTCACAGAAAGTGAAAACAGGTATTGTGCACACCGAGTATATGAAAAAAGTAGGTGATGCTTACTGCAGTGTATAGCCAGTGATGAATGTGGTGAATAATGTGTGATGCACACCGGCTAACCCAGGGAGTGGATCCCCCTGAGGCAGAGAATATTTTTATGTTGCCTTTTTATACAGTATGGGATTTGTTTCTCCTAAATGGAGACTCCAGCACCTAAGACCTAAAAAAGAGTCCAGTCTAGCCACTTTCCTAACCTCACAGGCAGCTAATTTCATTAGGTGCTTCCCTCCTCTGGCTGAAGGATCCTGGAGCAATGAATGTTAGTGGCCAGAAGTACCTGTTCTGGGAAGGCGATGCCCTTCTGCCCCCACACGCCCTCCCAGAAGCCTGCTGTGACCCAGAGGTGGTTGACGAGGACCCTCCACTCCACTTGGGGTCTTGGCAAAGCCCAAGCATGGAGATGCGGTGGGGATGAGGGGAGCAGGCTGAGGATTTCATCTACTCCCTGAGATAGGGACCCAAAACCTGAAACTAGAACTCAGTCAGGTCAGGCATCTGAAGGACTGGGTGGACTGGATCTCTCCTAGTGTTAGCAGTGACACTGGGGTTCCAGACAGGTTCACTGAGTGTCTGTGCAACGGGGGTCACAGGCAGCAACTTGGGATTATTTACACTACTGTAGTTCTCAAAGTTTACGCTGCGGATTTCTTGGACTAGCACAGACAAGCATTGCCAAAAAAAGTAAATTCCTAACTCTGGTTAGATAATCCAAGTTTGCCATTTCAATCTGAATTCACTGCAAAAACAAGATGACTTGGGTTTTGGACAGTGCCTGTGTCTCAACTCCACCTTTATACAGAAACCTGGAGCACCCCGCTCACGTTGCTGTGTCTTTTGGGCTGTTTTCACCCAAGTCAGATATATTGAAGCAGTAAACTTTAGAGTCCAGAAAGCTCCTAAGATCTCCCCAGAGATTTGTCCTTCAGGCAGAGCTGCACATCGAGGCAGTGCCTGTGGCTGCCGGAGGTGCCCAATGTGACATGGAGGTGGATACAGGAACCCCACCAGCTCAAGGAGGACCTGGGGCAGCTTTCCCTTGTATCCCCTGCTGAGGATTGTCGATTCGTGTTTCACAGTTGGTACTGCTCTTTGCATTTAGAAAACAAAAGCTTTTCCTGTCTTTGCAAATATAGCACTGAATATGGTTCGGGTGACCCCTCGGTGAGAGGAGGGCAGGGTGTGGTGCATGAAAAGCGCAGTGTGTCCAGTGCAAACCTGGCCCTGCCATCAGTCTGACCGAAGAAATGCATCCTGGCAGTTCCCGTCCACAGGTGTTACTGTCTGAGAGATAGCGATGGAGGGAGAAAAATGTCAAAGTGTTAGAAAAGTCAATATTATTAAGACCTTGCTCCCCTTGCTTCCCTGTTCCAAGTAGTTTCTTAAGTATTACCAATTACATTCTTTTTTTTATGACCGGTCACAAATACAGTTTTTATTAGCTGGTTTGCTCAATGATTCAAATGTATAGACTTTATTTCAGTCTCATTTGAGTTGGAGGAAAGCGTACAAGGATTTTTGCTGGCTTAAATTAGTGGAACTGCCCCTTTGGCTGAATGACAGGGCCCTCGCCTTGCAGAGCAGAGCTCCAGCCCGGTCTCTGACTTTTGCCTGTAAATTAGTTTGTGAAGTGGTGTTTATTGCTACATTGGGAGGTTAAGACAGCCTAATTGTATGTTTGTACAGGAGAAAACATCACGCCAGAGCCTTAAGCAATTATTCTTTCCATGTCCTTTCACTGTTTAATCTTGACACTGTTCAGAGGGGAAAGGAGATAATTTGTCTTCACCCTACAGCCAATTAGCAGTAAAAGTGCAGAATGACTAACGCAATATCCACTGAAGTGCCATCGTTCATTCATCAAGATAAGACCCTGAAAGAGCATGCATCTAAAACCCCTCGTTGGGAATTGTTCTGAGCCCATGCCTGATCGCAGCCAAGGATATCTCCGTGATTTATAACCCAGCACATGGTTCCAACGTGTGACAGTGCTCGACACCTCTCCTCCCACTTTTCCTCTCCAGTGGCCATCTTCTCTTTATGGAACAGCAATTCTCCAGAGGATCAGTCTTTTTAACAGGCTGTTACTCACTAAAATGTTTTGTCTTTTTTAAACAGCTAAGGTGAATCACAGGGAATTGCCTTTCTTTCCAAAGAGGATATGTCACGTATAAGCCAGAGGAGTAGTGTCTTCTCTGAGTTGTCTAAAAGGTATTGGCACAGCAAAGGTAGTTCTTTGGTATGATGGCCACTGTGTTAGAAATAAGAAATCTCTCTTTCAGACCATGTCTCGTTTATGGAAGTGGCAAATCTCTTAAAATCATCCACGTTTTGTGCCCCACATTTACATGCAATAAGGCTACAGAGCCACACTCAGAACGAGGGTAAATGACTGACAATGATGGAGCTCAGGCCATGTACACATGATCTGTATTTACTTCTGGATGTCCAGGATTTGGTTTCCTTGAAAGTGTCTGCAGGCAGGTTCTCTCAATGTTTTTCTTGTCCACGAAATACTGCTTTTAAAAGCGCTATATAAAACCCAGCAGGATCTATCTTCCTTCAGGCCAGCACAACAGGGCCCCAAGTATTTTTTACTGGATGCTTAAATATATGCAGTAAGAACAAGCTTATGCTCAAATTTTGCTTTCAGCTGGCAGGACAGAAGTTTTCTGGGCTCCTCCCCAAGAGTGATCTAGTCCTATATGTTTTAAAACATTAAATTCAGCCCCTGACTGTTGGTACAGGCAATTGCATTGCATGAGGAATGGGCGTGACCCCTAATTTCTGTAATAAAATTATACAGGGGGAGATCTACCCAGAAATCCTTAGTGTGCTTCTTCATCATCCTGACCCCTTCCAAAATGGAGTGGAGTAAACGAAGCTGTCCCTCAAAGATGCTGAGTTTTGACACAGGAAAACTAGACATTTTCAAAGAGGCTTTATTTGCTGGATGGAATAAAAGGGAGGCGCCAAGAACATTTTAATTAAATGCTCTTTACTGAGAGGATCCAAGAAAAAAACACTGGCTACCCTGTTCCCTTCCAAGCCAACAGACCATTTTGAAGGCTTCAACATCTATCTAGCTATATGTGCATACACAAGATGTTCTTACACTTCCAATAAAGGACAAGGTGGAGGATGACTAGTGGTTAGCAAGATGGGAACAGGACTGCATGCGAGACTGGTCTGGGAAACATGTTAGACTATTCCAAAGCTTCAATTTTGACCTTTCTTTAGGAAAAAAAAAAAAAAAAAAGTGCTTTATGTAAAAACTCTGAGATCTTTAGCTTCTCAGAGAATTTGTCTTTTGCCAAGTAACACAGTCACTTACTTACGTTCCATACGTCTCTGCCAGCGGGTATGTCCCAGGCCTGATGTGCTAGTAAAACAGGGAGTGTAAATCTGGATAGGGTGCTCACGCCAAGCTTAGGGATGTGAGAGGACAGGAGACAGGCTTTAAAAGCTTCGCTGCTTTAAAACGCACCTTGGAAGGTGGTCATGAGTGCTGCAGTGTATGTGGAAGCTCTGCTTCCCAGGTACTCCAGGGAGAGGAGGAACGACATCACGATGATGTCATGCTCATCCTGAGCTTCGCTAATGTTAATCGCAGCAGCGTCTGCCGCAGGGAAGCATTTCTGGGAGAAAGGTGTCAAAAACATGACACTTTCCAGCCATAACCAGAGTGGGGAGTTTCAAGCGGTGGAGCGCTGATGCCGTGTCCCCCCGGGGCCTGAACCACTTCTCTTCTAGGTGTCTGACTGTCAAATGTGCTACGGCGCATGTTTTTCCTCTCTTTCATTTACTTTATTGAGGACGGCATTGGTTACAGCTGTTTAAAAAATATCTGAGCAGGTTATTATGGGAAAGGACAGAAGAAGTTCTTGCTGCACAGACGCAAAACTCAGATGGTTTTCTTTGCAAGGGTGAAGATCGTTAGTGGTTTTTCTTCCTGGGCTGTTTTTGGGGAGGGGAGGCATCTTTGGTGTGAGAGAGCTAGCAGAATGGGCAGTCAGGGATTTTGGAGCGCTGACTGCAGCTCTGGCACTGATTCCCGCTGAAACTTAGCTAAAAATTTCAAATTGGAGTCTCTGAAAGGTCGATAATAACAAGTAATAGGGCTGGCCAGAAAACAAGAATTCTGTTTTGTGAAAAATGTTGCGGTTTCAAAATTTGTTTTCATTCCAGTGCAGAAAGAATATGAGATCTTTCTTCCTTTTTTTTTTTCTTTTTCAAGGGAAAGGGGAGAAAATAAAAAATAGGCAGATTAAAAAAAGCCTGAATAGTCTAGTAGGTTAGGGCAATGGTTCAGATTAGGAACTTGACCTGACATCTCCCCATCCAAGGTGAGATGGGGGATCTTGGCTATCCAAAGCTGGTTTTCCCACACAGTACTTCTATCTCAGAGATTAAAAATTGTCTTGACAACTTTTTCATTGAAACATTTGTGTTTCTTTAAAACATTTTAATACTATTACTTTATTTTTTTTATTTAGAAAGGGAGTCGGGACATTTCTTGATCATTTCTAATGACCACGTATATATGCATTTATTACTTATAGCAAATGCCAGGTGCAGAGACAGTCTCTGCATCTCACAGATGCTATCCAACTGCTTGCTGAGATTGAGGGAGATACAGAATAGCAACATGTCTGAATATTTGGCCATTTCCATATAAGGTTGTTTAAAATTCTGATTGTGTGTTTTGTTCTGCAACTTCAGGCAGACATGTTAGAAACAGAGGTCTTAGCATCTCTGACTTCACCTCTGCCACCTCTGAAATCTTGATGATAATACTAGGATCTTTTCCTAACTGGCAGAGAGGTTGAAAAGTTTAGTTAATTTCTGCATAGCTCTTTGAATGTGGCAGTCTTACATGTGGTTTTGAATACCTCACTTTGAATAAGGTTGTATGTACAAGACAGTCAGAGGTGTAATCAAAGATACAGACATGGTGCAACGTATCAGCAATAGCTCTCCAGACTATCTAAACTGAACCAGCCCAACGAAGGTCTGGTTGACAGGCTGGCTAATGGATGTTCTCAGTTTTGGCCGTGGCACAACAACATGAGATCATTTATAAATAATCAATTTTTGTTTACCCAAATGTTTTATGTGAAAGCTTTGGAGGGTTCTCCTAGGTGAAGTGAGCCAATATGAAGTACAATGGGGATGAGGTGCAGCTGTAGCTACTATTTTGCTTGTTATAGCTAATATCTAGTGCTTAAGTGGTGCTACAGGAGATGAGATTGCAATTGCAGGGAATTCACACAAGAAGCAGACTTCTCTGCGGAGCACTGCAGACATTAGACCTACAGGTGCAGCCTGTGAACTTGTAAAGTCTTTTCAAAATTCAACTGGGAGTTTTCCAAAGCAAAATACAATTTCTGTAGGCAAAATAGATTTAGCACCTATTCTTGGATAGCTGCGAGTCTCCTTAGCTACCACTGAAACCAATTAAATTTAAAAATACAATATTGGACTCTTGGTATATAATAGTTCTGTGCTGACTAGTTCTCAGATAGCCATCTTTTAGGCAAGGAGAGAAAAAATACTCAAGCAGACCCTTCAATTCCCTTTGTAGCCTTTCCTGATCTGCTTGCATCAAGCCATGGTGACTTTTCTTGGCTGAGCTGGCAGGAGTGTGATCTTAGGGGCTTTGTGGAGGAATGCAGAGAGCCTCAGGGAGCTGGCGAGTGACTGTTTTCCCCTCTGGATGGGTGACATCTCTGGCAAGTCCAATAACATGCAGCAGCAGCAACAGTAAAAACACACTGTGAGATGCCACCTTGTATTTTTATAATATAGCAGAGACTCTAGTGAGTTAATCCTTCTAAAACAGCATCCGAAGTGGGTGAAATGGTTGAAGTGGGGTTAAAACAGACAAATTTGGGTGTCTACAGTAAGACAGCTAAATATGAGCATCTGTTTTTTTCCCCTTGAAAGGCAGAGTGTTTTGGCTGAACTGCTTTACTTGATGTCCAGGTTCAGAAAGGGTTTGCAGGACACAGCATTTGCCTTTTGATCTTTCTCAAGGAGGCCCAATGTCTGCTTCCCCTAACGTGAGGATCTCCCCAGCTGCTTAGGGACAGCGATTGTTTCAGCCCTTTGTTTAGACCTGAGCGCAGGAACACGAGTCTCTCATTTCCCTGGCTGAGAAACCAACTATGGGTAAAATTCAGTGAAAATCCATCAGTTTAATAACAGCTTTAAGACTACTGAAAGTGTGATTATTTTATAACATAAAAGATTCTGGGGAAAAAGTTCATGTCTATCTTCTACATTTGGAAAGCCCTTGACATTTTATGGGTATGACAGGAAATAAAGACAGGAAGAGGAGCAGCTCATCCATGATGCAGGACACACAATTATGCTGTTGAATAAGAGAATTACACAGAATACCTTGGCCACAAGCAATAATTTTTATGGTAATACTGTGCTGTACTGAATTCCTGTTTAGCAGCTGAAGCTGGTCTAGCTGGCATTTAGACCGTGCTGCTAGGTTAGGTTTGAGTGCACATCGTAACTGCAACTTTTGTGCCATCGTTGGCCCAGAAATCTAACAAGCAGATAAGTTGAACTATTTGTGCTGCAAGAAATAAGCCAATGAGCTATGAAAGCTCACTATGTTTAAGGCATCAAACCCCCAAATAGCTATTTTAAGGCCTGGAAATCCATAGTCTTGGTTTCAATGGATCTATGTTGCCATATGGAAGCTGAGAGTAACTGGGAGAATGGGAGGGAGCTACAGGGGATGGGTGGCCTCAGGCAAAGAGCTCTCACAAACTTCTTGTGACAATTTTTGTGCTGCTCTTAGAAATAGGGTCAGCAATGTCAGACAAATAAATATATGTATTCATGTGATAGTAGAGCTATGCCTTGGACCGTATCTTAAAGGTTTGACAAAGAGCTCAGAGATAAGCAACAAAATCACTGGGGATCCTTTTCATAAACACAGGAAAGTAACTGGAAGTTCCCTGCAGGGATAGGGATCTGCTGGGGGAGGACACTTACCCCAGGAAACAAAAGATTTGGCTGCTGCCACAGATCCATTTTCTCAAGATTAAAAATAACACAAGGGAAGAGTTTGTGGAACCAGCTCCTGAGACATCAGGTTTTTGGAATTTGGAATCAAAAATTGATTCTTTTGGCCCATGTTTGGTGAAAACAGTGGAAAGACTAGATTTATTTGAAAGAGAAATTAAAAAAACATGAGCAGTAATAAAAAATAGTACTGACTATGACAGTAGGACAATTTATAATTGGGGGTCAAGTATCCTATTAGTTTGGGTCTATTTCTCTTTAAATAGAAGACCAGTCACAAAGGATTCCTGAGAGATGATATAATCTGAAACTATATTGGAAAAAAGTTTGCTTCTCTCTTAAATTACCAGGGCCTTTTGTATCCTAGTAAAATACTTTATTACTTGATCTGGCTCTAGAGAAACAGTGATTCCATAACAAACCTTTCCCAGGACTTTAATTATTTCCTTTATTATATCCTGAAAAAGGACGAGGTCACTTCTGAAGGCCACAGAAAGAGTAGAATACATTTTTTTTCCTGGGCAAACAAACAAAAACCAAAGGAATGTTTCTTTATATCGCAATCCTAAATTGAAGTTAGGTTGCTAAGTACTGAGGGTGCAATAGTTCTGTTCCCAGAAACACATCTCAGTATATTTCAAAGAATTATCAGATGATCTTCCAGTGAATTCCTTCAAAACCAGCATTACCCCAACACAACTGTGAATCTTCTTTGTCACTACAAATGTAAGGAGTTTTGAATGAAAGCCCATGTGGCTTGTGAATCATTTAGGTGCTTCTATAAAGGCCCTGACATTTGATGTTGCAGTGACAGACCCATCTGTGCATCACAGGGCGTGTTCATGCTTCCAACGGCTATAAATTTCTGACGATGCTCGACCAGTTCCCCATATGATGGCCCATTACAGATATTATCCCTCTGAAATTTGCCTGCTGAGGCTGGCACTCCACACAGAGTAGCCAGTGAAAACTAGAAAAATGTGCAAAAGTGTATGTCACTTTGCAGGACAAACAGGCAACACTGGGTCCTCCTGCGTGTAATTCTAGTGAGAATTTTTTGTAGCAGAAAACTATAGCTTAATTCACAGTTAAATTGTTAATTTTTCCTTCCTTCCTTCCTTCCTTCCTTTCTTCCTTCCTTTTTTCCTCCCTCCCTCCCTCCTCCCACTATCCTTTCTTCATTCCTTTCTTCTTTCCTTTCCCCCCTTCTGTCTTTCTTGACAGTGAATTGAAAAGCATTTCCTTTTCTACAATATATGATTTCCTATATGTGCAGGTCATGATTTACTTCCCCAAGAAGAAGAAAAGATGAAAAGAAAAACCACAAGCCATGCCACAGTCTCATTAAATATATAAAAAAATAACTGTCCTCATTATGACTAACCTCCTACTTCCTCTAGCATTGCTTTATGTTTCAAGGCATTCAAAACCTGTCATTTATAGAAATACCTTGAGTGAGTAATATGTGGTCCCCGATTGACTGCATGGGTAGAATTCAACCATGGGCTTCTCCTGACACTGGGAACCACCAGGATACGACTTGAGGGTTTATGAATGGCACGAAAGCTCCCAGATTGAATTGTGACTTTGTTATTCAATCTGAGATCAAATTTTGTTATTTATAGCATATAGAAAACTCATATGGACTTTTTTCAGGTGGAAAATGATAAATCATAGTAACAAAATGATCAGTTCTAATTTCAAATGTAAAGTCTGTGAAGTAGGTAAGGAGAGAAGCATTAATGTGCACACGGTGCGACGTTATTGGGGTGTGATGGGAAGGGCTGAGGATGGTTTACGGGGAAATCAAAGGGAGAATTTCGCTGGAAAGCGAGCACTTTCTGTGGAAGTTATTAGATGACCAACTACTATAACTAGTCCTAAAACCATAGTAACAAATCCCAAACAGAAAGACAGACTTCACCAATGGCTTCTCCTGCCCAAAACATCTCAGATCTATCTTTACTTGCAAGTGTGTTGTTTATATAGTTGTCAGTTGTGGCACCTTTCAGTATGTCCCGTACTTCTTGCGCTGGGAGTATCTGCAAATCTGTTTATGCCAACGGGTTTAGCATTTCAAAGGAAAACCAACAAAGGACTGGTCTGGCATGCAGAAACTCTTACAGACTTCTGACAATAGGAACTCAAATGTATTTTTTTCCTTTGTTTCTTTCTGGGTGTTTTATAGTGGAAAAAAAAAAGAGGCAAATGGTCATTATTGGTTATTACTGGTTAGTTGCGAGCACTTTTATAGCCAGTGGTGATTCTCGGTTATTGATTCTCAGGCATGTGAAGCCTGGTTCTTCAATGGACCAATTTAAACTTGTCTGTGGTGGTTTTGCAATCCCTTTACCTGATCCTTCTCCCCCACCATCTTTTCAATACTTTGAGCCTCATTTCCTATATAGCAGTTAATAAAAACAAACTGGCAAGAAACCCTATTTCCAAATTTATGAAACTGTTGTCTTGCTGTTATTTCACTTTTTTTTCATTATTTTATTTTTTTTTATTTTTGCCCCAGGTTTTGCTTGCCTGTCAAACTCATTGAGTTCAAACTCTTTTGAATTTTAGAAACCTAAGTTCACACAGTAATTGGAAGAACAGTTCCATAATTTCCAACTCCAGAGGGAAGCTATCTTGGAACACAACAGCAAAAAGAAACCCACGGGTGAAAGAAGAAACCTGGTCAAAATAAAATCACAGATCATTGATTGAAAATGTAGATGTGATTATTTCTAATAAGCAATGAAGGCAGGCAATTAGAAGAAACTGTGTGCATTTCTGGAGCCTAGCTGAGTAGTCATTTTTAGAGTGATGAAGATTTATAGAAGATCCGGTTTAAAGAAATAAATGCAAATATGAGGCCTTATTCTGGAAGTTATCCTTTAGGCATATGCTTAACATCGCATCAGTGGAGTTTAACTAGTGAGTAGAGCTGGAGGGCTCCCCGGTACCTCTGCTTTTACTCCTTCCATGCTGCCCTGGAGAACTGCATCTTTCTGAGAAGGAGCGTTGCTTTCACAGAGAGCTCCACCAACCTCATCAGCAGGCGCTGGGTTTATTGCTCTGACCAGAGAAGCTGAAAAAACAAGTATGGTCCAGTTTTTCCCTTAACAGAGCCTTGCTGTGAATACTGACATTATTTATTCATAACCTATAAGGCTAACATGAATACTCTTCTCTGCGCTTGAAGTGGCTTCTCAGTCATCTCTGCTGCAGATTACCGGTCTCTTAGGAATAAAATGGGCATAACTAGTTGAACAGAAACTCAACCGTTTGCAGTAAAAAGCTTTCTCACCCTCCACTAAATTCTCTGCTAGTGCCCTAATCGCTGTGAAAAATCCTGAGAGCTCACACCCTGCTGGGAGAGGTAGCCAGTACTAAAAACAATCGGGATTTTTTTATCGCATCTAACACTTTGGGTTCTGCCTAACAGCAGCAGCAAGCTGGTGTGGACTTCAGCGAAGCGGTAGAGTTGCCCCACACTGCTGCTTCTGTACAAGGGGCAGATCTGACTCCCCTCCTCCCTGCCAGCTGTGGGCTTGCAGTGCAAGCACCACTGCTGAGCATCGCCGCTGAGCACTGCCGGCAGCACCCCTGAGCGTCGCAAGAGCCATCTGAAAGGCAAAAAGGTGCAAACACCTTTTCCAGGTGTTGCCAAGATAAAGGACTCCCTGCCACTGGTGCCAGCATGGGAAATGTAGGAATATAAAATACCCCTATATTTGGTATTTTTGGAGCAGGTGACTTTCAGCATTGTGGATGGTAAATATTGCCATCATATCTCATAAGACAGGAAAAGCAACTTATCATTGAAGTGCTGGCTGGTGCCCCAGGGCTTCCTGCACTGCCCAGGCTGCTGCCAGGAGACCCCAGGTACCACCTTGCTGCCCCCATCCTTCACAGCCTCCTGTGTCCTCTGCATCGCAGTTACCTCTACTGCCCAAGGATGTGGTACCATGAGGGGGAAGGCTGGGTCCCTCCTCACATCCCATGGGCAAAGTGGCCAGGTACTGAGTCTGGCCAGGGTGCCAGTGGCGCCTGAGGTGTCATGTGCAGGATTGTACCCATCATGTCTTTCATATTTTCCTGATCCAGACATCACAACATCACAATGTTCAAGGATACCTGAAGAGGGTGGGAAGTGTTAAGGCTTACTCTGTATCATCTGTGCTCAGAAAGGCTGGGGATGTTTTCTTCCACGTCATCTCTGCCTTTGCCATACGCGTTTCTCGTCCCCAGTCCCTGCTCTGCAGCAGGCAGTGATGAGGTGCTTCCCTGCCTACAGGCAGTTCAGGATACAATTTCTCTGGCAGAAAGAGGCAATGAAGGCAGTTCCTGGCTGATCTCTTCTGATCCCTGATTGTGACTTGCTACCCTGGCAGTGGGACTGGCCTGGCTGCCTGGGGAGCCATGCTATAACCAAAATAACAATAACAATCCAGGTTAAAAAATACCCAACACATCTCTTCCAGGAGAAGGTAATTTTTGTTTTCAACCTAGAACACGCGTTGCCCCCAAATGTATACTTGCTTCTTCAGGTAAGGGCTGGTAAACAAGATGCAGAAATGAACACTCACACATAGAGGGGAGCAGGAAAACTGTGACTTCACTGCCAAAGGAAGCACATCATGCACCGGCTTAGCTACTGAAATTCGGTGGAGCAAGTCCTAGGCGGTGTGCTCTCCAGGTCTGACTCAAGCCCAAACAAAAGTAGCAGCCCTGGCTGTCCCTGGTCTAGGCTCTATTTTCATACCCCTGAAAAATAAATAACATAACACGTACTTCCTACAGAAGGTAGCCAAGTACTTGTCCACACTGCATTGCACAATGTCATATAATCTTCACGTCCAAGGGAGGTTATTCCTCTTTTTCCAGTATGTGAAATATATCTAGCATATTCATAGATGAGGGGAACAATTAGGAAGTGTATTCCTCTCTGTGAGTTACCCTGAGATCCAATCACACCAGCTGTCATATATGAAGTAAAAGTATGGAAATTCAATCATAAACTCTGAGTTTAATCATTGCGTAATTCCCCTCCTGCTTGGCAGGACCAGGATTTCACCCAAAGCATCGCTAATACCCAATTAATCAGCTGACACAAAGTCAACAAATGCAGAACTTTCCAAGCACGGGAAGGTAGAATGCCATAAGAATAAAACTTTATAGCAGTTGACCTCTCTGTGGAGTGGAGCAGGAGGGTCTCTGCGTTCCCCATTGCAATTAGGATCATGTCGCTGTTCCCTGTCAAAGGAATGGACCTTGCCATGGCGCTCTCATTTCACAGAGCTGTTCCTGGGGATGCAGGAGCTACCAGCAGGCTTTGCTCCAGGTGTTCGCTCCTATTAAGCTGGTCTTAATCTCTGCTCTCTGTCTTGAGCTAAACAGGCAGCTGCAAACTAGAAGAAAGGAAGTGGTTACTCCAGTGCCTATGGGAAAGGCATTGATGTTGCAAGAGGGCTTATCAACAACTTCTATATGTACAAAATTCATGGAGTGGCTCCCTCCCCAGGGGCCGGCAAAAGCGAGTTCCCACTTCTGCTGCTTCTGAGACTGACTCTGTGCAGAGACTTCTGCTGATGCAGCCGTGGCAGTCTGCAGTATGGTAGCTTGTAGGAAATTTCTGTATTGATAAAACCCTTAGTGGAGGCACAGCTTGCAACAGCAGACAGTCGTTCATTTTATAAATGCCTTTACCAGCATGGATTGCTTTCTTATGTCGGTTCCACCTTTCAGGACCAGTATAAGATACAGGGGCAGGGAGATGTTTCTGCATTAATAACTTCTGCAAACTGGGAAGTTTGCGAAGGGGCAGATACCCGGACAGTGCTGACTGCTGCGTATCTGCTGCTGGTTTATAGGCTATCGTAAGCTCATGAGTAATACTGGAATGTGAGTACAAGAAAGAGACAGAGGAAAAAATGAGTGGCCTTCTCTCAAGTTTTGAATAATTCTTGCTGCTTTTAAGTCATTTTTTCCCCCACAGCACAGTTTTCTGGGAGCACTGAAAAGCCCCAGCTGAATATTGAAATATGCAATGTTACATTTTCCCTGGAGCAGCACTGGACATGGCCTTTCCCTTTTCAGATAAGAAGCCTGACCACCTCTGCCCCTTATGGTGAAGAGACCCGAGAAACTGGGAGCTGTGGTTTCAACCGCTCAGATCAATGAGAGGCTGTAGGTGGGCTTTTGGAACAGGGGCTGCCCTGCCTGCCCTGCCTGCCAGGGTGCCCGTTAGCCAAAAACACTGCTGCCTTCTACTCATACAACAGCTTAGATGAGGACATCTGTGTCCCCACACACAGACGAGTGGGAAATCTTTTATAGATGGGGAGAGATTTGGTGACTAGTAGCAGAACAGGGCCTGTTCTTACTTAGCTCCAGCCGCTTTTAGCAGCAGGCACTTGGATGCCCAGTGGTTTTAACTGCAGGAAATATTGGTACACAGAGACTTCAGGGTCTCCAGGGGGATGGGTGTCAGCCAAGTTCAGTTCAGAGGAAATGAATTTTGGGCTCAGACCTCCAGGGGCACAGAGGCAGGAGTTGTGTACCTAAGCTGTTGCGTGGCTCTGGCCTTTTGATGCTTTTGCACATAAAAACATGCCAGAGTCAACAATATGGCATGTCCTAGGGACCACCAGAGATGTGTCTGTGAACACTCTGCCCCCAGCATGGGCATGGGGCTTTGACTGTGCACTCTCAAAACCGGTGGGAATTATGCAGTTCAGTCTGATGGCATCAGGGTCAGATTGCAGGAGACTCAGTACCTTTCCTGAGAGTATCCCAAAGTTATCTCAGAGAGATAGCTGATCAGCCACAGTTTGGCACATAAGTCAGAAGATACAGAACTTCTTCAATGTAAAGAAATATGCCTGCAGACAAATTTGTGCAGAGCACTGTTAGACAATCTTGCTGGCCTCTCACCTGTTGGTAAATCACAAATAACCTGGTAAAAAATATTTCTGGAGGAGTAAAGTGCTGGTGATGAGGGCATGAATGATTGCTGGCTTGGTGTTTCCTCGCAGGGTAGGTAGCATAGTTTTGCTGGGGCAAGGCTGGACCCTGTGACTGCCAGGTGATGGGGGCTGCCAGGTTATTCATTGTCAATGAAGAAGCACAAACAAATGTTTGAAGGATGCACACCTGTACTAGCAACCAGCCCACTGCAATTACGTCAGCTCTTGCTTATCCAAAAATAAATCCATTAACTGCAGATTGATAGGGTCAGCTGTATTACACATTGAGTCTGTCAACTGCCAGGGCTGGGGGCACACAGACGTAACAAAAAGAATGAAGAGACTGGCAGGTTTGGAAGAGACTCCTGCAGTCCTGCTGAGTTTGACAGCTACTGCGGGAGAAAGAGTTTTCCTACAAACGATTGTACGGGGGAAGAATACGGAAATGTTATGGTGTTAATGCCAGGGAACTTATCTTTGTGGCTTCTATCTCCTCTGTTCTAAAGGACCCTATACGAACCATCTTTATAGATAAAAAGGTATTCATTTATTTTTCAGTTCCAGAGTCCTTTAGTCAGAAGAAAAGCATACCCTGTTTGTCCAATTTTGGAGCATTTTCTCAAGGATGAAATTCTGTCACTCTGGAAGTCAACAGGAGTTTCCAAAAGGGAAACTCCTACTGATTTCAGTAGGGCCAAGGCTTCACTCTATGAACAGTTTGATTTATCCCACAATACACAAATATTTAAAAATATGTTAGAATTTTATTCTTTGAAACTTGATTAGAACTTGCTAAAGCAGACAGTTCAGTAAAATACTTAATCCATCAAAATAATCTAAACCCATGTGCTTTTCAAATCACCCTGAAAAGGGTCAGATCTGCATACAGTTTCCAATATGTTCAGACTGTAAAATGTTTCTTAATTTATGTTCTTTGGCTTGTATCCAGCAGCTTGAGCCTTCAATATTGTATTGATGCCATCCTCAAAACATCCAGTGCTTTGTCTCCACAGGGATAGCTGCGGTCTGAGGTTACAGGCTGGTGTGGTTTTGAGTACACACAACTACGCTAAGGTACAGGAAATTAATCTATAGTTCTACCAACAAAAGTTTCAGTGCTACGAGACAGATTGTACCTTGTGTCTGAATGCAAAATCCTATGTCCGTTACTATAAATAATCCTTGAATCTACTTTAGCTCTATTTTGGGAAACAGGGTCATGTTGATTTTCTCTATTAAAAGTCTTAGGTCTTACCTGGGCATACAGAATTGGCTAGTCTAAATTAGCAGTTCTGCTTGGGCACTTCCAGTATAATTCAGCAATACCAGGATAAGCCCCTTGTTTTCTCATAGGATAAAACTAGCTTATAGGATAAACCTACTTATCTTTAGGATAAGACTAACTTTGTTAAAAAATGATGAATATTCCACTTGCAAAGGTGGAGTTAATTATTCTGGGACAGGGATATTTTTATTTTGGAAGAGAGGATCCACCTGAGGAGTTGGAAACAGCTATGCCAGGCAGCTTCTGGAGGGGAGAGACGAGGAGGGAAGCTGGGGTGGTTTTCTGACCCTGTTCTGTGTGCGTGCACTAAGTGCAGGTTTCCCTCTCGCTGCTCCCAGGACCATGTGAGTATCCCGCTTTTGGTGAAAGAGGTTGAGCACCGAGGAACGGGCACACCAAACACCTTGCTGTGAGGGCACCAGGTAAATCAGATGGTCAGGAAGGCACGGTTACACCTGAATCTCTCTCAAGGCTGGGGCGAATAAAGCAACTGCCAGGGTTTAAGAGGTTTTGAAGCTTTCAGGGATGGAAGACCAACGGGCACTGCTCTCCGCCCGGTGGTGTTCTTGACTGTGAATCCTAAGACATGAGCCCTGAGGGCTCATCAGGGCAATCCTATACCTTTTCTTTGGGCATATTTCTTCATGCTCTTCTCCATGTCATTCCCAGTTATGAAGTTCAGCCTATTTATGCAGCATTTTTTGTTTTTTTTGGTTTGGTGTTTTTTGTTTTTTGTTGTTTGTTTTTTTTTTTTTTTTTGTGAGACCCATCCCAGCTCATTCTCCAGATGCATTTGCTGAAGATGTGGGCTCCCTGGCTGTGGTGTGTGAAAGTTTGGGCACCGCAGCACTGAGCCTAGCCCCATGCCATTTCACAGTCAGCTTATGCTGGTTTAATATCAGCTTGCTTTCCTTTAATATCCTGAAGCTCTGCCCCCGGTGCCCTTTGGGAATGTGCTCCTTAGTGTTCTGTCTGAACATCTGCATCTACAAACCTGCCCTCTTGCACAAAACTTAATAATGTGTGACACAGAGAAGAAAAAGAAGTCCAGAGAAGTTTTTCTGCTTCAATACTGAGAGACGACCCCCCGCCCCCGCAGCTGAAGAACTGAGTAAAAATGAGCATTTTTTACTTTTCTGCTAGATTGAGAGATCAAAAGAATGACTAATTGACCAAACCTGAGTGGCTCTAATTGACTTCAGCCCTAGAGTTATTCACTGTTCTGCACCTGTTTTGGAGAGCCGATTCGGGGCTTGATTCAAAGCTCTCTATTGACTTCAGTTTTCATCAGGACTCACAATTCCAACTAAAATGGAGCATTTCTTGCTGATTTCGATGAACTTCATTGCAGTGCCTTGGCCTTTTGGCAGTGCTTAAAGTAATTTATGAAACTTCATAATGAAGTTGATATGAAGCATTATTGAGTACATCTGAGTGTTAGCAAGACACTAAAGAATATACTGTAGGCCATATGTAGAACATGGTTATCACACAGTACAAGGCTACTTTGAAGTAAACAAAAATCCAAATATCTAGAATTCCCCTTTTTTTTTACTTAGTGTGGGGAAAACAGCTGCATTAGAGTCTCTGCTTTAGAGGTGTTCAGTTCTCAGTAGTCAAATAATTTTATCAAACATTTTTATTTTAATATTTCTAGACTTGTAGCTGAAAATGAGAAACTGTTTTGGTCTTTTGATGATTTCATAGGATGTACTGATGGCCTGAGAGCTTTCATCAACCTTTTCTTCTCTTAACTTCATTCTGCACGGTGCATCCCAGTCTTATTTAATCTGTAGGTTCTGCAGTACGTAGAGAGGCTTTGGAGTCCAGTCTCACAAGAAGTATCTGACTAATTTTAGGGAAACTTTCAGATTTGTTTGTCTTGCCATCATGCACTTGAACCTGCTGTTCTCTCGTCCAGCTTCTGGGTGCAAGAGGAGGTCTGCAGCATCCCTCAGGTGGGCAGCATGCTTTATGAGAAGGGGTCCTCCCCTCCTCTGGCATACCACGATCCCACAAGGTCTCAAGGCTTTTTTTTTTGAATCCCAGGGTCAGGGAGCCTTAGGCTTACAGGGACGACAGCTTCTGTCTGAGGCAGATGATCTTTATACCACTGAAAGTCTTTGTAAATCCCACACTTAAAATTGTGTCAAGTCCCTGCATATATGGGACTCTTTCCTTTCTTTCTTCTCTTCTCTTCTCTTCTCTTCTCTTCTCTTCTCTTCTCTTCTCTTCTCTTCTCTATTTATTCTTTCTCTTTTTTCTTTTTCTTTCTCTTTCTCTTTTTTCTTTTTCTTTCTCTTTCTCTTTTCTCTTTCTCTTTTTCTTTCTCTTTTTCTTTTTCTTTTTCTTTTTCTTTTTTCTCTTTTTCTTTTTCTTTTTCTCTTTCTCTTTCTTTTCCTTTTCTTTTTCCTTTTCTCTTTTTCTTCCTTTTCCGTTTCCTTTTCCTTTTCCTTTTCCTTTCCTTTTCCTTTTTTCTTTTCCTTTTTCTTTTTCTTTTCCTTTCCCTTTTTCTTTTCCTTTTTCTTTTTCTTTTCCTTTTCCTTTTCCTTTTTCTTTTCCTTTTCTTTTTTTTTTTTTATTTTCTTTTTATTTTTCCCATCACTGCAGTATTTTAACACTTCTGTGCACTCACAGGAAAACAAGTCACAGTCTGGTCTTTAAGATTTTGTGAGAACTGACAAATTTGGTCAAGGGTGAGATTTTGCAAATGCTGTTAAAAACACAGCTTTTCATGTGGCAACATGTTCTTTTATACTGGAACACATCCTAAATTTTCACACATGTGCAGGAAGTGAAATCACACCTTTTTATGGCAGAAACAGCTTAGCACAGTGAAATGACAGCTTTTGCCTATAAAAAAATGCCTTTAGTTTTTGTGGAAACCAGTGAATTACTTGAGGCAAAACCACAAAGTGTTTCATCAGCAGCACAATGGTTTTTAATGCACCTCTGCCTTGAAAAGAGCTTGAGGAAGATGGAGATCAGGGGATGACACCACTGGATGTATCAGCCTTGCAGCCCAAGTATGCTGTACAAGGTTTGAGTACTTTTTCAAAAGATTTTTAATTTAATGGTGTCTTCTAAGTCTTCCTTTTCCCTTCTTCCCCATCTTCAAAGTCTATTGTTTCCTCTCCTTTGATCCCAAAATTTCATCCCATGGTATTTTTAACTCTCCCTGCCCCCACCAGACTGGCTCCCATCCCCGCTCCCCTCCACATGTGGCTGCCCGGCTGCCCTGGCTGCCTCTCCCTGCCACCAAGGGCCACGCAGACTGCAGATACCACTGGAGCTCCCTGTCATGCTTTAGTGGTACCCGCACCTCCTGAGTTAAAGACATCCCGGTGTGTGTCCTGGCCAGCAGGACATTTGATATCCCTGTCGTCATAATTTTATTGCCTTCAATGGGAGCAAGCACTGCAGTATCTGGAGGGCCAAGGCAATTAACTTTTGCTGGGAAATCCATTCTATAGAGCTTATAGCTGGATATACAACTGGAAGGAAGATACATTTTATTTCTAAGTTTGCTTCTTCACAGGACAGAAGTTGCAGTGAGATGAGATGGGTTGCCATGAGTTGCTCTGTTCTGTCCCAAGCTACACCATTCTCAAAAGTAATTTCCCTTTCCTCTCCCTCCTCTTTAACATCTGTGTGTGCTTTTCTTCCCTTAGGCCACGGAGAAATCTGTAGATTTGGAGGAAACTTATCATTGACGCTCATGGGAGAACTCTCAAAACAAACTCTGGGAAGCCCTCCAGATGCTTTCAGCATGTGGGTGCTTGGCAAGAGTCAAGAAGAGTTGCTCCATGCCCTCAACGTGTTGTAGAGTAGTTTCAGTTTCCATGCTGTCACTGAGGGCCTAAACTGTGGCAGAGGAGCACCGAGAGGAAAAGCATAATTTGCAGTAGCTGAAATACAAAAGTAAATCAGTATGTAGTAAGCGAAATGCGTGCATGCTCTGTCCTGCATTTGCAGGTACATCCGTGTGTATGGGAAAGGGTACAAGTGGAAAAGGCATTTGTACAACTTTCTAGGCAGGTTGTATGTGCTGGATCCAAACTGCCTGCTTGTTGAAGGAGAGGTTTTAAACCTGCCTATAAGTCAAATAATCAACTTTCTAACCACACACACCCCACACCTACATTTTTGTGTTCTGCAGCTTTCATGTTGGTCAAATAAAAAGCATCAGCACCACATCTACTTGTTTGCATTGAGGACCAATATGTTTTCTTTGCACTTTAAATACTGTTTAGAGCTCTCTTTATGAGCTTCAATTAGGAGTTTGCTATGGAGGGCTTATTAGAGCAATTTTATTGGTACTTTAACACATTTTCTTTGTTAAAAGCTAGTTTAGAAGCTAGTTTAAGAAGCTTGTAAATGGGAGCCACGGTGAGCTGTCTGTTCCACTGTCAAATGCATATCAACAGGCCTCCCAGAGGGTTCCTCAAGTCCGCTAGTCTACCCTTGGAGGAGCATCCATGGTGAGCCCCAGCATCTGCTGGGCTCTCAAGAAAGGGAGTTGGGTGGGGACATCAGGGAATAAATACTAATTCTGGAATTCTGGGGAAAAAGCAACCCCCAAACTGGAAGTTTTACCTTTGATATAAACTTCAGATGTATGAGGCATGGAGTTAACCTGGTATCCAGAGCAATCAGGCCAATAAAACACAAAGATCACCCAGACTGGTTTCACCAACAGAAGCAGAGGTCAGGACTGGAAGTGAAGAAAGTTTCTCGCTACCCAGGTTTTCTGTCCAGGGCTCAGGCTGCAGAAGGCCACAGCATCAGCCCCTCTTCTCTCCTGGCCGTGACTTGAGGAAAACCTCCCACTTGTTGTCTCTGGAGACTCCACACCAGGGCACACATAGCTGAGAAGACCCCATCCCTGTTCAAGACACAGTGGAGAGCACCCAAAGGGCTGTGTCCGTCCTCATGTCCCACGCATGTTCACTTGCCTATGGAGCAGAAACCGTGTGTGCTGGTTTCTCTTTTCTCTTTCAGTACGGTTCTTGTTTTAAAGGCATCTAGAGGTGAATTGTGGCTACTGAGGGGTGACCTCTGGGAACAGGGAAAGCTGCTGCAGCGAGGGAAGGAGTGTGAAGGTCTGCCCCAGAGTGCTGCCCATCCTGAGAGGTACCTACAGCCTCTCTCAGGTGGCAGGACAATTTAAACTAATTCATGTTTCGGATTCCCCCTCGCATACGGTAGCTCTTTTGGGATGTGGCTGCCCCATCCCCACTAGGTTCCCCAGGCTCCCCCAGGCAGGGTCCCCCTTGCAGCCAGACTCCCAGCTGGG